>NC_060170.1:15529040-15614997 GCF_021292245.1 Micropterus dolomieu
ACAAGGCAAGCCCCCCCCCCCCCCCGAACAAAATTTAGACCCTGGTGTCTGCTGTGGAAATGCAGTGAGTTCCTCCAAAGGTTCTTTGTTCCGGGGAATAGTTCCTTTGGTGGAAACGTGGCTAGAGTCCGCCTCCTTATGTCTTGCCAGAGTCTTGCCCTCTGACAGCATTATGTAGCATTTCCAGAGCCCTTGTCAAGTCAAAATATTTACACTACACACTATTTCATCAACAAATATTTTCTGTTTCTGTAGCACAACACCATGGAAAGTCTGTTGGAGAGAGGGGAAAAACTGGATGATCTTGTGGCAAAGTCAGAACATTTGGGAAACCAGTCCAAAGCCTTCTACAAGACCGTAAGTACTGGCATCTCGCCTTCTTAACAAGTCTAATGGCCTTTCACTGTTCAGATGCCTGACCTATGCATGTGGGTTCATGTTAACCCTGCAGGCACGGAAACAGAACTCGTGCTGTGAAATCATGTGATGCAGCTGCCTCGTCCTCGTGGACACGCCTCTCTCTGCCTTTCTGCTTTTCCTCCAACTCCCATCACGCACCAGACGCCTGCTCTCAACACAAAGGACAGAACGGATGCTGTCTAATCCGGGATGGGGTGCCAGGATAAGAGCAAGAAAGGGTGGAAGTCAAAGCGTGAACTATCCGGATTGTGACTGATGGGGGGTGAAGGAATGATGGGGTGTGGTCGGGGAAGAATTAACATTTGAATTATTTTTAACCTTTCAAAGGGGAAACATCTGTGTGGTGTTTCAATACCAGCTGAGGACATGACGTGTGTGATGTGTATCAGTGACGTTGAAACATCTTCATATTATTTAATGTTATTCAGACTCAGTCAAATCTTAAAATAGTTTGATTTCAACTCTTCACAATTTTGAAAGAGCATTAACCACGTTTGTGCTTCAAGGCAACTCCGACAATCTCACAGTCTTGTGAATTCATAAAATGTGTCAGTTTTCGGTTCAGTTCTTCCAAACTTGATCTGTTTATCTTGCAGGCATAACCTTTTGGCCGACCTGGTGGCCTGTTTATTTACTGCATCGTTCCGGTGAGCCTCAGTGTTGAGTTCGATCTTAAAAACGCTAATGTGAGCCAAGACAGCAAGTGGCTGCTTGGACATGCGATATCAAAATCTCACAGAATTTTTCAATGACTTTGAAACATCTTAGCTAGACTGGATTAAGCTATGCACATGATTTGCATTTCCTTGTCTCATAGTGTTAAATGAAATCGTAAACATTCCCACTTTGGCGTGAGTGTGTTATTGAGTGGTGATGCATCTTAAAGCTGATGCGTGGTGGGAGAATAGATGTAAAATGTAGAGAGATGTTTCTTCATAGCAGCCTTATCATTAGTGTGGCTAACATGTAACCCCCCTGTCCTGTATTAACATGTTGTCTCATGAGAAGGATTCTCTTGTACTTGTACTGTAGCCATGCTTTACACTCTGACAGCCAACATGTGACACTTCAGCAGGATTTTAGAGTTCTATCAGACCTCTGCAGCCCGGGGCTTATCTTTACCATCAATAATTGTGACAGAGGGGATTCTAGCAAAACTTCAGGTGCTGTTGCACCTTCTGGCTTCTTATTGTATGATAGTCACATTTCTCCTAAAATAGGTAGACCTTTTGAAAAGAGAATAGACATATGTTGAGTGATATTACAAATCTGAGTGATTTTCACATCCCAGTCTTATTTTAAGACACTCCACAGCTGACATATTTTTATTTTACTGTCAGCGCTGTTGGCTTTGTATTTAAGTCTGACTGGGAAGAAATGTCTTTCTTCAGGATCTGCTGATCAGTTTAAGATAAAGAGATGCCTTCAGTTGTGTATTTTGTGCTTGCTTTCTGCTGTATGCGTGTACGATTTGCTGATGTGCAACATCTGCAGGCTGCATTGATGTTGAGTGCCTGTGTGTAAGGACTGTTGTTTGTGTGTGTGCGTGATCTGAATTGCTCTTTCTGCTTTTACAGTGTAATCTTTTGTGCAATATCTCTGCAGACTGTTGGCGTATGTCTCTTTAAAGTAGGGTGAATAAATGGAAATATTTCTTATAAAGGACAGTAAATTGACCTTTTGTATGTGGTATTCTTATGACTAATTCCCATGTGTAGCGTGTCCAGGGTTGATTCTGAGATGTACATTTAATTTGTTCTTTTCAAAATTTCCAAAACTTAAAAAATATGTGAAATCTATGGAGTAATGCTGTAGCTATTTGCAGTCAGGCCCTTCTGACCAGTGTGTTAAACAGTCTGCGTTAAACATTTTGATCCAGATGTGTTCTGCAAATTTTAAAACAAAGACTTCAGATAATAAACTGTATTTTCCTGTCTGTATTAACATTTTGTTTTGGAACATTGATTTGTTCATACACTAATTGTTTACAGAACATGTAATCTTGCTGAGATAAACGCACAAAAAACAGCTTCTGGTGTTCTGGCTGTATTTTCAGGCATCCAAGTGGAAACGATTTTTCCAAGGTCGTAGTGAGGTGTAGCAGGAAATCCTTTTAAACAATGTAAAGGTAAACTTGTTGTCTGACAGTCAACAGTACTATCTTTAATATCCTTTAATCAGCAAACTGCTGAGACCTGTGTGGGCTCTCCTCTGCCCTTCTACAGGAAGGTCAGTTTAGAAGCTCATGCAGCCTTCAGGTGTAGGAAATGTCGCATTTTAATAGGAACTGAATAGGTTGGACTATTCTTCCGTGCATAAAACTCATACTGCAGCCTAGATGGTAACTGCTAGGGATGTGAAACTTATAGGGTAGGTTCAGTCCACTGCACATAACTCACGCGCAAAAATCCACAAATTTCTACCAGTAGGAGTCGCTATAAGCAAGCTCAACGCGTTTAGGCTTGGAACTGTCTATGAAGGTGCATTTCAAAAACCTTATATCCATGCGTTCGAAAAATCCCATTGACTTGCATGCATTTTATATCTCTATAACCACAGGTCCGATTTATACCAAATTTGGGTCAATTGTTCCCCATGGGGCCCTGATGATTGATGATTTCGTGCAATTCAGCCAAAAGGTGGCGCTATAATTGGAGCTCAAATACAATCAGACAATCCCATTAATTTCAATGGGATTTTGAACCAAAGGACATTTTGCCTCATAACTATCCGCCACTACATCGCACATTCATAAACGCGCCGGGAGGCTTGGACCACAACAGCTTGCAGTTCTAGTTTAACTTGAAAATTGTTACAAACAACAGGTGTTATTAAATGTTAGCCCATGTGTAAGTGCATTCAAATATCCGTTTTGGCCTATGGAATATGGAGTGTAAAGCACTAAACAAATCTTGAATTTAGACCACTTACCGGTGTATCAACATTTTACTTGAATGCCTCAAATTCTGAAGCGCCTAACCCCAGACCCGATGTTCTTTCATGTTAATTGTAAAGTACGAGTTCAAAAGAAGCACTTGAATGCAGCACGAGAGGCGCGTCTCAGCCTGCAGCAAAAAGGTGAGAAGACAACAGCATGAGCAGATGAAGTCTGACCGCACAGCCTAAAAAATGTGGACGGATGTGAAAAACAAGAGCAAGACTGCTATAAACAACGGAAACAGCTCAAAGGTAAGAAGTTAGAGGAAAACAGACGCCCTTTTCCTCTTTCTGAAGTGTAGCAATCTACCAAAACAAGTCTGTTGATCCAAGAGCGAGCCCCTCTCAGTGGATGTAGTCCTAACGTTACTTTACGACGGCTAAAACCCTGACGCACAACTGATTTACTTGTTTGCAGGACCCAGTGATTAGTATTTCATCAAGGGTTTCACCTGGACTTGAAGCTGTTTTATCACACTGCTACAGGAAGTGTAGGCTGTTGACGCAAATGTTTCGTAAATATGTGGGTTAGCTGCTGAGATTCTTATCTTGCATATTTTTCTTATCTTTACGAGTCTATTTGCCAGAATCGCTCTCACATTTTCCACATTGTAGGACTTCCTGCATGAAGTGTCCTTCTGCTACAAGAAGCACAAGCTGTTGCTGATATAGCCTGCACCTCCTGTTACTTCGTATTTTCTTTCTTTCTCTCTGTGTCCAAAAACAATTGTAAAGTGGAGTAAAGAGTGAAGTATCTGAGCTGGAGTGGCAGTATCTCTGGTCCTGTCAGTGCTACAGTGTTTGTTCAAACACATGATTTGTTGCATTTTCAGATGATTGACGCAGATCTCCTTACAAGGCATCTTTTACACACAGTTCAACAGAGAAATGGTGAGCATCTGCACTGCTATATTGTCATTTTTAGTTGTAAGTTTCTTGTTTTTGATTCAAGCAGATGAACTACATGTATGTCCACTACCACAGTGCCACACAAAAAAGGGCCTTAACTATAAATACCTAAATAATTTAGAAATCTACATGAGGGTCATCACAAACCGGTCAGTGCCTATACTGACAAAGAAGTGACTGTAGTACACTGCGGTACTGTACAGGACCCTACTATTCAAAAATGACCACAGATTTGAATCAACAACTCTGACACAGTTGCAGCAAACACTGCACATCACAGCTGGAATGAAAGTGCTGCATCCAAATCCACATATTCCAGGATTTATCAATCATTCAGGCACTATTTAGGTCATATATGACAAGGTGTTTTTGATTACTTTGTTCACGCACCTGCACAATATTAATGAGCCATTCAAATGCTAGATCATTTACCTTTTAGACTCACATAGACATTTTTAATTGCATTTCCAAACCTATATAGTCTTCTGAATCAGTTATGCAGACAATTGTAACACAAACATACATACAGTATTTTATATTAACATTGTTGTCAAGTATTTCTATTTTTTTCCCTCCCTATGAAGGTTCAACTGCAGCTGTCACTCATCCTTCTCACACAGAGGGCTCTTCAACCAGGACAAGTGGAATCATCCCTGGTAAGCCCCACTTTGACCAAAGTCTTTACAGACCCTATAAGACCTGATTTATAAGGCATGTCAGAAACTGTGATTTTCCACACAACACTTCCATGAAATACACTTCTGTCTCTGTGTCCATTTGTTCATTCTGTGTTTTGGTGACTTCTCACATCCGCTCCCTGCTTATCATTTGAACCTTATACTGGAGAACGTTTGCACTTTGGTGACCTCGGGTGCCTTTGTTTGCTTGGGCAGGGCATCGACTACAATGTGCCCCTATCAGTACATGCGTGGAAGTGTTTCACTGCGAGAGCATGCAGATGCAGGGCCACACTGGGAGTTGAATCTCAAAGTTTTGCTTCTACGCAAACCCACTTTATCAGACTAGACATTTGGAAAGGGCCATGAAATTCCTCAGGTGTCAGCAATGGTCAGTAATATAATAATATGAATGTGGCATAGTGGAATCTGCAGAGCTCTGAAAGAGAGAAACAGTCTCTGACAGGAAGTGACAAATTCCCAAAGAACTGAAAAGATGTTGTTGCAGAGTAGAGCATTATTATTATTATTATTATTATTGCTAATACAGTACAGTGAAGAGGGATGGTAAAACGAGGAGCACAGATATGCATATGAGTATAAAACATAGTTTTTGGTTTTCTGTGTAGGGACTGGTTCGTTCACCTAAACATGATGGAAAAGGTAAACGCATTAATTGTGCAGTAATCCCTGCAGAAGAGCAGGGATTACAGCATGCAGCGAATAGTGCTACACTGCACTTGGTGAATGCATGTGTCCTCATGTATTAGCATATGTGTAGTTGTGTTTTAACATGTGCAAATAAACTTATGTATGTGTGCTTTTAGGTGCAATTGCAGCCACAGTGTTCATTGCCTTTATACTTGCTCTCTACGCTGTTCTCTGGAAGTGCATGGTGTCACCACCACAACGGTAAAGAACAGACAACAAGCCCTAACTTGATTTTGCTGGAGCTTCATTTTGATTTTGTTGATACAGTGATCTTTTTCACCTGCCTTTTAGTGTCACATGTTTGAACTTTGTATCCCAGTTCATCAGAGAAAGACAAACCACCTCACATGATGGGCACTCTTTCCACTACATATATAATTGTGCTACTGTATTGTGCAGTTGTCATGTAAACACACACATCCGTGTTTTCCTTTCAGAAAGCACGGCAAGGTGAGGGTAAGGGTTCATCAGAGGACTTCTGTGTGAAGACTGGCTTCTGTTATGCAGGTCATTTTGGATCTTATTGGTGTGGACTAAAATCTGAGAGCAGACTTTGCTCCGAGTCAAAGAAAAGCACCAGTGACAATATGCCACTGAAGAAGATCCTCCTAATAGATCCAAAGGTCAAACCATAAAAAGGACTCAGCTGAGTGGATCAGCAGTTTCCCTCAGCTTTACTGCCGGCTGGTGGCTCCTGTTGACTCCCAGTTCCATGTTGATGTGGTTTTGGCCGGTCAGATTGTGCTGCTTTTGTTTTGTTTTTCTGAACTCTGCACTACTGAGGGCCGGGGCAGCTCAGGCCACAGCTCACCCCAGTGACCAATAAGCTGTGTGTATGTGTGTCTGGAACAGAGATTTAGGGATATTTAATGTATGTAGATTTTTTTTGCATGTTTTGCAACAGCACCAAATGGACAGTTGCAGTTTAAACATGTCTGGCATAGTGTTTCTTTATATTTTCAAAAGTGCATAATGGCCACAGTAGGTATCATTTGCATCCATTTTAATCTGTCCTTGTTTCTTAAACATTTTTTGGGGGAAAGCTGTAAAGCTGCCAGGGGGTTCAGGGCAATCAGCCAATCATATCTAATCAAGTCTTCAGTCAGCATTTACTGTGGGGATCTAGAAATAGGTCCTTGGGTTCTTTGAAATCCACATGGTGTATTCACTTCACTCACGATGTTGTAACTACTGTATGACATTTGACTCTGTAATAAACTGGGATTTTTTCCTTTTTTTTTTTTTTTTACATTTAGTGGAATGTGAATATAAACACATGCTAACATAAGCGACAGAGTCACAATTTGGTGGAACTCTAAAAGAGACTGAACCACTTCTTTTTTCTTTTCTTTTGTTTAGTTTTTCTAACTTGGCTTAGGAATGAGGAATGAAGTTCTATGGATGGATTAATGCAGAAACTTTAATGAAACCGAGCAATTAACAGATGATGTGCCAGTGTGAGTGTAAAGGGAAAGGTTTTCTGTGTTTCATCTGTGTTTTCAGTGTGTCTCAGGTCAGATTACGTTCACAAGCTGCTGAATCCTGGAATCTATACAATCAAGAAGAGAAGACATGAAAAACTGGCCTTTTGTATGCCATTCATTTATGTGGTTACCCGGGCCGGATGGGCACATTCTGCACCACCCTCCTTAATATGCTTGTTACATGCTACTTGAGTAGCTGACTTTGTCATGGCCATGTCACAACACTTTGTTATTTTCCCGAACCAGTTGTGCAACTGTCAGTGAAGTTGAACTAAGTAATGAGCATGGAATGTGGGTTGGTGTATACCAAAATACCAGCTATTAATCATTTGAAATGTGCAATCCAGTCAAACATTTGACTTTGATAAAAACTAAGTGCATCAGCATTTTTTCAGAACATCAGGGAAGATGTGACAATAGTTACACTGAAAGGGTGGATGGTAATTGCATTGCACAAGGATTATGCTTTATATGGTGTAGAAATTCTGATTTAATTACTGGATGTCTGCCCTTAGTACCGTTGATATTATATACTTTTTATACTTAAATGTGAGACACAACTTTTAATGTATGTATCAGCTCCAGGGATTGTACAAGATATATCATTTGTATGATCAGTCATAGATGATGTTCTAAACCTTGAGTTTTTTAAATGAAAATTGCTGAGTAAAAACTGTTTAATAAAGCATTTATTAGATGTACTGTAAACTTTAAATCAATAAGTAGAATAAACCGTATAAATTGTCTTCACTACTTCCCAATCATAGTGATTCTTTATTCTAACCTAGATTTCTACCCAGAGCAAAACCAAGATCACACTCACACATTGTTAATGTACTAATTTAATTAACCGGTTCTGTGTGTTTCTTGATGAAGCTGCACTTGTGAGAACACACCTCACTAAGTTCCTTGGATGCCTTTGAAATGACTAAAACAGTCTGGCTTTCAAAGATCTAATTTCTTTGGAAGTGCACAAGGAGAGACTATACAAGATTATACATTTATTAGTTATAACAAATGTCAGGAGATGAAGTGCAAATTTGCTGGAAATGGGAATCACAACTGTAGAAAATGTCAGTAGAGCTCTCTGCTCTTACTGAGTGACCTGTTCCAACAAGTACGTCCCTGTACGTCAAATGTGAGAGACCTCTATGTTTTTGAGTCAGACGTAAAACATATGATATATAAGTTTTGGGCTTAGTCTATTTATAAAGTATCATTGGATATATAACCATATATTACACTACATGATTCTTGCAGACTCTCAGAAGGTGCACTGGTTTCATTTAACATGACTTGTGCCTCAGACCAATCTCCCATGTCCATGGTTTGAAAATAAGTCTTGTTGGTGATGCATGCTGTTTGTTGAAGGGCTGGCCTACCCCAGAGCACTGTAACTGACTGTGGACAGTAATCTGTGTGGAGTAGCACACAGGAGAGTGGCAAGGTTGAAGGAGAGGACTGAGAACCAGGAGAGGGCACTGTGTTCCTGGGTTCAGGGTCGCTCCGTGCGGTTGTTTCATTCAGAGGAGGTCTGTTATTCAAGATCTCAATGTTACAGCTGCTGCACTCTTCCACCTTCTGAGACTGCATCTTCTCAATAGTCTGTACAAACATACAGAGGGGATTATAATACTGTAAAAATAATTACACACGTTCAGTTAACAGAAGCAGGTAACAGGTAAATTGGCCCAGATGTGGATCTATTTTGCTATGCAATTTGCTTTCTGTGTTTACATCCAGATGCAAAGACAAATGTTAAAATTATTTCTGTTGAATTTAAGTTTTTTGGAAATCTGCAGGAATCTGCATATATAATTTGTGCTCCACAAATTTCTACAAGGAGGTGGTGAGTAAAATGTTATCATGACCACTTGTCACAATGGACAACAAATATACAAATATTATGCAGATTAACAGATTTTTTCCTTTAATGCTCTTAAAACCTTATTTTACTTATTTTGGAAGCTGATCGATGAGGTGCTTTCTAATGGTTTATTTGAATTCACCTGCAAAACATTATCCTGTAAAATTCAGCCAGTAACTGGAATTTAAAAATGCAAAAGGTTATGAGCCAAATGAATATGTAGAATTACTAAATCTATAATAAGTGAAGCGCAAACAATCACTTTTTGAAACCGCTCTGGAGGGAACACAGTGTTTTTTATGCTTTAGACTGCATCACATTTAGTTTGTTGAAATAGTTTAAAGTTTCCATGCTCTCCAAACAAAGATTAAAAAACATGCATGTCTTATGTACTAAATGTATGTTACGGTAAACACATAGCAGTTGTTTCCTCTCTATGCATGATTTGACTCTTTCAATGGTTTGTACATACCTCTTGCAGGAAGCTGTCTAACTCAGGAATGTTGATGTTCATACCAGCAGGATAAACAAATATGTCCTTCAGCCAACTCGTCAGACTGGAGGAGAAGCAGAACAGAAAAGATGGAGGAGAGTGGGCTCCAGGTTGTCTCCTGCAGGATTTAATGTTTAAATGAAGATTTAAAGATGAAGTTACTCACATTTTTCTTTGAGGCCACAGAAGAATGGTGCAGCCCAGCAGTAAAAAGATGGGAGTCAGTATCTTGACCAAGTGAGGAGAGTCTACAAGAGGAAAGGGGAAAAGATGAGCAGTTTATACAATCAACTAGTAAAATTCAAGTATGTGTACTGGAATTTTAGAACTTTTAGTCAAAAGAGAAAAAAAACAATAGTCCAATCAATCAACATTGTTGAATTGTTGTATCTCTGAGTGCACTGGATGTTATGGAGCTCACAGTTGCTTCTGGTCCTAATTGTGATACTGGCTGGTTGTCCAGGCCCCTCCTTAGTGAGAGCGCTCACAGAGAAAGTATACTCTTGGTTCTGCTGCAGATCCTCTATGGTTACAGACTTCCTGCGAGGGTGTTCCACTGACACATTGAACAGATCTAGATGTACACAAGATTATAAATGCCTTATTTCTAATGCATCAAAGCTCAAGAGCGACTTAAACCAGTGTTTATCTGAGATTGCTTCTAACTTCCAAATAAATGTTAACATATGATTGTTTAGAGTAGATACACTGAACAAAACACTTTTGCCCCCATTCATCATGAGCTGAACTCAAAGATCTAATCTAATGCCAATTGCACGCTCCCTCAAAACCTGCAAAATCTGTGGCATTTTGCTGTTTGATTGAACTGCACATTTTCGAGTGGACTTTTAGTGTGACCAGCCTAAGGCACACCTGTGCAATACCCATGCTGTCTGATCAGTATCAATTCAATTCAATTCAAATTAGCTTTATTGGCATGAATGTGTAACAATAATATTGCCAAAGCATCATACATACAACATAAGAACAATCAACCCCATACATTTCATTAAACAAGTAATTAAAGCGTAAAGTAATCAAAGCGTATGTGTGTTTGTGTTAAACAAAAATGAAGAAATATTAAAAATTAAAATAAATAAATAAAACAGTAAGCGTGTGTGTGTGTTAAAAAATTAAAATATATTAAAAATAAAATAAATAAATAAAACAGTAAGCGTGTGTGTGTGTATAGACATTTTAGACAATTAAAAAAAAAAATTAATTGATTAAAAAATAATAATAAAATAAAAACAAAATCTGTGTCAAATGTAAAAACAAAACAATGACTAAAATATCAAACGATCAAATTAATAATAATTTGAAAATCTGTAAAAATTTTTATCACTGGTTTCCACTGGTTGTCCTCACTTCATGGCATGAGGAGACATATTTTGCTGCAATTATTTCACATTTGGGCATTTCTTCCAGTAAAGAGGGGAGTTTCTGTGTGTCTGATATGAATTCGAATTCGGGGTATATTTGGGAAATGTTTGCAAAGTGTTTTTGTCTTAGTGTTTTATATTTGGGGCATGAGGTTAGAAAGTGCAGCTCTGTCTCTACCTGTCCTATGTCACACAGGGAGCAGAGTCTCTCCTCTTGTGGTAGCCAGTTCTGTCTGTGGTGACCCTTTTCTGTGGCCAGGCTGTGTTGTATGTTGTCAACGTTTTTCTTAGTTTGGGACATTGAATTCTCTTTTTAGGGTCAGATAACATTGTAATTTACTTTGTGTTTTGGTCGTTTCTTTCCAGTATTCAATATATTTTTCTTTCTGCTTGCTGATAATTTGGTTTGGTCTGCTTGAGTTGGTGTTGCTGTCCTGAGGTTGTTGGGGACTTGTTACTGCAGAGAGCCTCAGGACCAGCTGAGGGGACTCTTCTCTGGTTTCAGCTACTGGTATGTTAGGGCTTTGTGATGATATGTCTGGGGGTTAACAGATTTTAAGTGATTGTAAAATTTAAGTGATCTTTTCTGTATTTTTAGTAGGAGGGGGTGTTGGTCGAGCTCTGCTCTGCACAGGTTATTTGGTGTCTTTCTCTGCACTTGCAGGATGCTCTTACAGAACTCAGTATGGAAAGATTCTATGATTGTTTTGTCCCATTTGTCAAATTCATTATTAAGTTTTAGCCCCCAGATTTCGCTACCATATAGAATTATTGGTTCTAGTACAAATTGGAAAATTTTAAGCCAGATTTCAATTAGAATATATAAATACACGTATCTTGATAAGCCACACCTGTGAGGTGGATGGATTATCTCAGCAGCAGTCTTAGATCGTTGAGTTCAGCTCATGATGAATGGGGGCAAAAACAAAGTGTATATAAGTTAGTGATCAAATCAAGAATTATTAACACTGAAAGCTTTCCTCTGCACCCACTTGTAGCATGACCCGGGAGCGTATCAGATCCTACTTCCTGCACTGTAACCAGGTACCCAGTGATGAACGCAGGATGAGCCGGATCATCCTCATTGTAACGCCACTCCAGTGTCACAGACGAGGAAGTACTCTGAACAGGTTCAATCAGACTCGGGGACGGTACAGCATCTTATTTTTTGAGGAAGGGAGACCGATTGAATCAATTAGAATTAAAGCAACAGACTTCAAGCAACAATACAACTTCCAAAAATGATGTGAACCTACAGGGGCTTTCTATCTGAGGCCTGCATTGTTGTGCTGATGTCAGAATTTGCTGCAAAAGATTTGATAGAAAGTGACTGCTATGTCTTTTTTCCACTGATTTGGCTTTTATCAAATTATCAAATTAAAGCTGGTGTTTGGTTCACAGACGTCAGTCGTCAGACGTCAATAAATACAATTTGCATGGCCTACTTGTCTCTGATCCCCCCTGTCTATTCCTCTCTGCATATCTGACAAACAGGAAAAATGGTGTCTTGTGTATACAGTAGATAACATCTGGGGGGTGTCCTCATTAAAACCTCTGACGAAGACATCCTGTGTCAAAACTTTATCTGGCACACCTTATTAAACGTTGAATTCTTGGCCCTGTGCTCAAGACCTCTCCTGCAGTGTGTCTCACCGCCCTATCTTTTGAGGCACCAGTTCGGAGAACTTTAGAGCTTTTAGAACTTTAAACCTTTTAAATCTTTTAGAACTTTAAACCTTAAATACCTTAAACCATGTACCTGTGAGACAAGCAAAATGACAAATAACTTCATGAAGAAATACTGTTGTCAGATGTACAGATCAAAAGTTTTATGCAGTTGTGGCATCAATTCTTCTAGGTACACTTGCACATAGTTCTTGAAGGAACTCTGCAGGTAGGTTGGCCCAAACATCTTAGAGAACAACCCACAGTCCTTTTGTGGATTTAGGCATCCTCAGTTGCTTCTCTCTCTTCATGTAATCCCAGACAGACTCCATGATGTTGGGATCAGGGCTCTGTAGGGGCCAAATCATCACTTCCAGGACTCCTTGTTCTTCTTTACACTGAGGATTTTTGCAGAAATGCAAGCCCAAACTTGCGAGGAACCTCGACCATGCTTCTATATAGCAAATACTGCAAATAATCTTGGGCTGACGACTATGCCTATGGTCACCAGCGTTGCCAGTTTCTTTGTGATTCTTTAAAGAGCTTGGACAGCACATCTGGAAACCCCTGTCTGCCTTGAAAATTCTGCCTGGGAGAGACCTTGCTAACTACCCTGTGTCTTATTGCTGTGCTCAGTCTTGCCATAGTGGATGACTTTTGACAGTAAATCTCACCTTGTTAGCTGACTTTGGCTGTTCCTCACCCAGTTGTAATCCTCCTACACAGCTGTTTCTGTTTCAGTTAATGATTGTGTTTCAAACTAAAAATTGAATTAGTGATCACTAGCACCTGTGTGGTATAATTGTTTATCATACACCTGAGGATATGCCTACAAAATCTCTGACTTTGTGCAAGTGCACCTAGAAGAAGTGATGCTGTTTTGAGGGCAAACATTGATTTAATTTATATTTTTATCCTTTTCAGTCACATTGCATTTTGTTAATTGATAAATATACTCTATTAGGTTGTCGATTTTTGAAAGCATTCTTACTTTACAGCATTTCCCACCATTACCTAAAACTTTTGTACAGTACTAGAAGACAGACATGCATTTTCAGTACAACTTATTAATGAGTAATAACACTCACTGAGTTCTTGTGAGTATCCGGTCTGTATCTCCAGAAGTCTGTGTTCATTTGCAATGCATCCATAGATCTTAAATGTATACCCACAACCTGCTTTGAAATTCCCTGCAAAATAAAGGTGAATGACAATAAATGCCATAATAGGATAAACTTAAAGGAGACGTTTGCAGAGACCACTAAAGGAAAACAATGATAAAAAAAACCCGTACTCGCAGGTAAGAACAATGTGTTGTTTCCCTGTGGCACTTTCATCCATCGCAGAGTACAATTCTCTGCATTTCCCAGAACGCACCACTCCACAGTATAGCCACAGGTGGCAGTGTCCTGCTCTTCCCAGGACAGATTAAAACCAGCAGCTTTGCTGCTGCTCAACCGTTTCTCCACTGGGAGGATTTCTGGATGGAGAAACATATTTCAGATTGTGGTGCTGATTGTGTGTTGTGGTACAACTTGACAAGTAGTGTAGGTAAATTCGAAGATCAATATAAACAAACAAATCAACTACAGGGAAAAATCTCCACCACTGAACTATTTTTCATCTCACTGTTAGACCAAATATCTTTGTCCCAAACTTAATCTTAAAATGATTTAATTGTCACCGTATGATGATTATCTAACGGCAGAAATTCAAGCTCTGGACCACTACCAACATCTAATCCAACACTACATTTTGCAAAAGTCTATTCCAGCTCATAGAGCTTGATTAACGACAACAAAAACTATAAAATTTTCACGAAAGTAAACTTTAGATTTTAGAGGTTGCTGTTGTCACAGAGGTTGAACTTCAGAATGTTGAATATCAGCTGATTCCACATGTGTTGCTCACCTCCATCGTCCCTCTGTGGGATGGTGATGTGAGCAGGTGGGGTGGAGCCCATTTGGACAACAGCCTGGACAGTGAAATTATACTGTCCTGGACCAATGGAGACCTCTGCCTCAGTTTGTCTACTCTCCTTCCACTCTGTCCAGTTTTGGCCTTCCTGCAACCACTGAACTATGTAGCCTTGGATATTCACCGTGGCTGCTGAGCCAGGAACATGCTGAGAACAAAGGTAGTCATAGAAGTTAGGAAAGGTGCATGCTGCTGTGACATATAATGCCTTAATTAATCCAATCAAAGAGTTTTACACCGCTATTTATGTAAAATAAAACATTAAGTAAATAGACTAGAATCTAAGCGTCTCACTGGAGTCCATAATAGAGTAAGTTGACGACTGTTTGGGTCGGACAGCTGTTTTATTCGCCTCCATACATCCAAGGTAACCAACAAATCTGAGGAAAGCACATGAAGGTTATTATTTTAGGCATAACAGGCATGGGAGATCATTCAATAGTATCAGCATACTTTTTGTAGGACTGGAGTATTACCAGTAGTTTATAGTCGGGCCTTGAACCAACTTTGTGATGTGTAGGACCTTGAATTGTTGGCTTGTATTGTTTCTTGCCTGCTTAAAGCTGTGGTAGGCAACATTGGAGAAACTAGCAAGAGACAGCTAGAAAGTAACCAACTGAAAAACTCTTTTCCCCTCACTTCAGGCTTCCCCCCAAACACATTTTTATGTGCAATAGAGTGTGCAGGTAGGTAGAGAGGCAGAGAGGCCAGCCAGTTCCAACTGAATGAAATTATTGGCCATTCTTATTACAGTTCTGTGACAACCACAGATACCTGATTTATTTCCTTTTTATGTAACATTATTTGATTTGTGATTGGTGGCAGGTTTGTGGTGGTGGCAGCCCAGCTGATGGTGAGTTTCCTGTTTATTTCTCCTTTTTTCTTGTGATTCTGTTTTCCCCTTGTGTTTTGGCCTGCCTGTTTGTGTCTCCTCCTCTCCCCCTGCGTGCTCTCTCTCTCTCTGCCTGTCTCTCTTCCTTTCCTCAGGTCCACTCACCTCCGTCTTCCGTCAAGTCAACTGGGCTCGCCTACCTGTCCTCTCCCCTCAGTCAGCCTGCCACCACACTCTTCCACAAACCCCCTGGTCAGCTCTCCCTCACCTCCACTTCCTCAACCCCTTTTTCCCTCAATAAAACCTGTTTCACTTGAGCGTTGCTTTCTGGTCCTCTCTGTCTTGCACACACAACAAGGTTTTCAGCAAAAATATTTCAACAAATATAACATTGCCTACCCCAGCTTTAAAATAAAGGATATATATCTATACATCTATAAAGAAAGATGGACATCATGCAACTGTCTTGTCCTGAGATAGGTTGAAATATTTGGTCTTTAACGGCGATGAACTTGGACTTGACCACACCCTGCATACAATCCTGGTAATACACAATTTGTTGTACTCACAGGTTGTGAAGGACATGGGCTCTGTCCATTTTCCCCATAGCCTGCCATTGGCGGAACAGCGAACCCTGGTTGAGTAGCGGGTGTTGGGAAGCAGATGGTCCAGTTTGACTTTGCAGAGACCACTCACACTATGGCAGCTAAGCTGTTACACACAGACAGAAGGTAAAAAAACAACAACAAACAAAAAAAACAACCCCACCATGCACTAAAATTCTGCAGAAACTTTCAATTCTGCTATATAAATATTTTAGTTGACCAGATTAAATTCACCTCAGTGCTGCTGTCTGGGTCTGTGGTGACCTGACAGAGGAGGTTCAGTTGAGTCAAGTTCCCCTGTACGATCAAGGACAGAGTAGTGTCTGTCACCCCAGGGCTTACTCGCTCCCACTCCACAACAGGAAACACTAACAGCAACACACACATGAAATCCACACATCTGATGAAAGCTACAGCACAGTATTTAAAGTCTTTAACCCTTCAACAACAAAACTGAAAGTGTACGGTAACAACATATATGTGTATATATATGTATATATATATATATGTGTGTGTATTCCTGATTCTGTTTAGATGCTTGCGTGACCTCTGACCTCTGTCAGAGATGTTGAAGCTGTAGCTCTCTGTCTCCTCTCCCAGCTGGTCCTTAACCACCACATTGATGTTGTATTCTTCCAACTGTGAGATGGCCTGGAAAGTACAAGACGACGGCTTGCATTTGATGGGAGCTTGGTTCCTGTGTTTTATAACAACAAAGAAAGGACAAAGGATGTTTGGTAGGCTATTTGATTAAGAACAAATATGCTTAACCTTTTCAGCTCGGTTTAGTTAGAGTGTCATCAAGGTGAATACGGTTTACTTTTGTATTTTAGTTTGAAGAACATGGAGGCCAAATTAATTAAACATCCATTTTATATTTGAAACCTTATTGTTGACTTTTATTAAACGAATAACAACAATATGCTGCATCAGGAATCTCTTTACAAAATTGTGATTGACTGTAGCTGACGTTTTGGTCACAGACATTCTTCATTTCATATATGCTGCACATAATGGACCAGTACATACAAAAATACCGCCACAAAAAAAACCTCAATGCTTACTCTATGTAGAGAGTGTGTGTTTGCTTGTTGCGATCGTGCTTGTGTCGTTGCCTGCCTGAATCCCAGGTGCATGTGACATTTGTCATGTCTGAGGTCACACAGCTGAGGTTTCTGGGCTTCTGGGGAGGAACTGCAGCACACACACACACACACACACACACACACACACACACACACATATATTTAAAAGTCATTTGAAATAATAATATTAAAAGAATGTAAATAAAAATAATAATTATTCAAACATACAACTGACGTAGTTCCAGACAGGATGGCTCTCGCCTGTTGTATCTGTGCATCTGAGTGAATAAACTTTAAGGATTCCTTTTGGGATGGTCAGGTTGTCTACAGCAATAGCCTTGACTCTGGCTCCAATGCTGATCAGAGGGTAATTGCTGTTATTGAAGGTCATGCTGGTAATATCGACTCCACTTGGGGGAACACAGCAGAACATAGCGCTGGTACCCTCTCTCAGCACCCGCTGGAACGGAAAGATCTTGGTCTTATCCTTAGCCTGGGTTTCTACAGGTCACAGAGCAGAGTTACAGAGTACAGTCTCATGAGGATTTGGCCGGCAGAGTGTACAAGCAGGGGTGCTGTTAGAAATCCCTCTAGACAAGTGAAAAACCTCATGTATCATCCATCCATCCATCCATCCATCATCAACCGCTTATCCTGCGTACAGGGTCGCAGGGGGCTGGAGCCAATCCCAGCTTAAACTGGGCGAAAGGCAGGGTACACCCTGGACAGGTCGCCAGTCCATCGCAGGGCCACAAATAGACAGACAACCACTCACAATCACATTCCTCATGTATCATTAATGAGATAATGTTGTTTTTATACTGCCTTCACAAATTATAAAAAATAAAAATGTTCCATCCAAGTGTATTATGGCCAAGCAGAACATGAATTGCAACAGACATTTGCAATGACTGCAACAGGCACTGCAACAGTTGAGAAATACAGATATAAAGATTGGTGAAAGGGAAAAGAAGAAGGATGGAGGCATGACTCTTGCCGAGAGAACAAAGTCTTATCTTGCTTATGTGTCATGATCTTATCAGTGAAACAGTGCAGACAAGAAACTGAGCTGTTTTTTATGTATTTTGTGGATTAGTTTTACTCACGGACATTGACAATTAAGAATCAGACTACATTAGCATCATCTTACTATAGTTGGTTATCCAGTTGCTCCAGGGACTCGGGACAGACTGATTGTAGAAATGTCGTATCCTGACCGAGTGGTCGACACACTCTAGAGGCAGATCAGAGGTCCATGTCCATATGTATTCATCTGAATCCGCGGAAAATATACTTACATTTCTCTAAATTACCAAAAATAGTAAACACAAAAATAGCACATGAATTTCACAGGAGTTTGTGATTATCCATAGCATCACCAGAGTAAGACCAGACAACAAATCTATCAGTACCCACATTGTAAATAATGGTGTGGTTTTCAGTGCGGCCGATCTGGATCTCATAAAAGTCACCCACTAAGCCACTGTGGTTTACCAACCAGCTCACCAAGAGGCTTTGCTTGTCACTGATGGCCCGCAGATGACTGATGTTCGGCCTTGGCGGCTGCCAAACTAGCAAACAATGAAACTCAATGAATGCAAAGTTGAAGGACACATTTGAGGTGTTTTAAAATGTTAGATGAGACCAGGAATTAAACTCACCAGCATCCAAGCAGCTTCCACCGTGGGCCTCAGACAATATTAGATACAACCTTAGCAGGTTTATCAAGGATATTCTGAAACCTATCATCCTCTCAATAGACAAACGATCAAAGCAAAAGCAGAGTGAAAGGCTGGCCATTCAATGCACACACTAACCAAAAGTCTCATGAGTCAATGATTAATTGCAGCCCGCCCACAAATACTGTGAGAGTATTGCATAATAACATTTCCGTGGAACTCATGAGTGGAGTGTAAATGTCAGACTGAAACACAGATGTTTTCCACAATAGTTTTATGTACATCACAATATTAATATGACACATCACAGCTCTGATTACAGAGATTACAAGAGAACACATATCAAACAAAATGTTAATGTTGACATTGCATGAAGCAATGTACACACAATAAATTATCAGAAAAGCAGATGAACATCAAACAGCTATTCTTTACAGAAATCACCTACAGTATCAGACAAAATCTTTGGCACTTAAGTGAGAAAAAAAATGACAGGAATAGTTCCTCATCCAACACAGTGTGCATAGGTAGCCTTTCCATAAAACTATACACATATTTAATATTTATACAATAATGTCAGTATACTTTTAGATGCTCACAATCCCTTATAAATATTATTAAAGATCACATGGAGAAATAATAGCACTTTATACATAGTTTGGGGAAGGGCTAACTTGGCTCTCAAATATTTTCTTATAAGTGCATATGGGAAAATAACAGCCATACTTCAGTCCAGATGTCCTGGTAGTTTCGGTCCCAGTGTTCGGGGCACAAAGGTACCTCTGCCATCAGACAAGTGCAACGGATACTAAAAAGAACCATAGTAGGAGTAAAAACACAGGGAGTACAAGTATAAAAGCTGATTTGCAAAGAATTTGTTTGCAAAAAGGCACAATGGTTTCTTCACGCAGGAAGAGAATGATTAATGGCCGCCACATATATCTATGTATACTTCCTCCCTGCAACTATTCCCTTATTTACATATTCAGTTTTTTAAAAATGAACATAATCCATCACATTGAGATGGATGCAAAGGCGCACATACACAAACACATATAAGCAACAGATATATTATTGTGGGTCCAGTTATATGTAAGACAGCTTGCATTGCAGGTCTCTCTATGAGGATTCTCAGAGATAAACAACGTTCTCCTCGCCTGCTTCCTCCCCATTCTGTCCTTCAAGAGAGAGGTAAGCCTGCGGGGTAAGGAGGGGGGTAAGAGAGGGAGACGAGGAGTAGTCATCCTCATAAAGTCTGTGACCTGTGACCTCTGAACTCCAGGGACCCAGGGTTCGCCTGTCCAATGGCAGGCTGAAGTCTGCTAGAAGGAGAACAACAGAAATGCTTAAGAAAAAGACTGTTTTGGAGGGAGGTACTTATTTTTCCCTGTATGCACATTGTAGAATCAAATGTTTCATTGAATTCTCTGAAAACTTTGTACAATCAATGTGTCCAATATTCTCACTATACCTTACTGATGCATGTCCGCCTCCACAATATACCACTATTCTAAAACACATTCACTATAGCACAATTCAGTTTACTGTCTGTTTCATGAGCTAGGTTCTACTGTCACATAAACTGGGTTGAAAAAGTACTGTGAAGCCTCACTTGCAAATGACTGAATGTGTTTGTTTGCTTTCCAGAATTATATACATGGAATGGAATATGAGTACACTTACTGTTGTTGGTCATTAATGGCTGTGAAGTGACCCTGCTGCTTAAGGGGTGGATGGAGTCATTTACAGGCCGGGGGCAGCCGTGGCTGTCACTGTAGTTTGGGTATGGCAGACCATCCGGAGGCTGTTTGCTGTGTGCCTGGCTCAGCAGGGTGTTGAGGCTGTTGTAGAGGCTGGCACTGAGGCCAAGGTTCGCGGTGTAGCTGGAGCTGTGCAGAGGGCCGTCATGGTTCTTTCTTGGGACAGAGAGCAGATTCTGGTGCTGGTTGTTGTTGGTGGGCTGGTGGAGGTGGTTCTGTTGGAGGGAAGCAAGTAAAGCCGCCTCGTTCTCGTACACAGAGCAGTTACCATCCAGGCTGCCAGAGCGGCTGTGGTCGGCCACCTGGGACATTGAAACAACCACGGAAAGCAGAGGGACATTTCTTAGTAGTGTCCAATGTTTTAATTTAAAAAACTTTTCACAACACACCTCCTCTTTTTCTTCATTATTGTACTTTCTGTCACCTTCCTGTCTCTCCTTCCCACTCCCTTTCTTACCTTGTATCTATCCAATGGTATCGTAACAGGCAGGCTGCTCTGGCGGTTGTGTCTCCAGCTCTGCAATAGCCTCTGCTGGGCTTCAATCTTCTCCTTCTCCCTCTCCACAATCCTCTGGCCCTCCCTCAGTCGGTCCAGATTTTGCTGATACTCCAGCAGCTGAGCTGCCAGCTCCTCACGCTCACAGCGCAGACGCTCGGCCTCCAGGAGGCACTGCTGCTCTCGCTGCTCCAGCATGCTCTCCTGCTCACTCTGGAAACACAGAGAGTTCAGCCACGTATTATTTCTTCCTGTTCTGACAGAGTTTCTACACTACCAGTACTGTGATTGGGATTAACAAGTTCAGATACAGTATGTCCTCGCAACACTTTACAAACATACTGAGTGTTGGATTTGAAATTGTAAAGGGATCAATGCACCCTAAAATAATGTAACAACTGTTCTCATCTGCACAAGTAATAAAATCACCATGCATTGAGTTTGATAGCAAAGTGTGGTGATAAAGTGCAAATCGGTACAGTTGTAAACATCAGAATTGTGAGACAAAAGTGTAAGATGTTGGAGGCTGCTGTCTTCCACTGCGTCTCACTTACTTATTAGCCAAATACCTTCTTCTCTGCATGATAGAAAACTCTTTAAAACTATACTTAGTGGTTAGATTGTTTTTGCTTATGGAAATATCAATAAATAATGCATAGTGCTAAACAAAACACCAATAACTTATGTACTTCACAAAATGTATCAATGGAAGGGATTGATGGCTAGGGCCAAGAACTGTTCTGTGGGGAGATGCACGGTTGTGTTTATGCAGTATACGGCTGTATTGTTACGCCACACTGCCACAGTGAGTGTGTTTGAGTATGAGACTCCAGTTCAGCCAATTTGAATGCACTGCTACCACATGCTATGTGAGAGTATATGTGTTGCAAAGGTTTAGAAAACCAGTTGGCTTTACGTACAGGCAGAAACTCGGTCAAAGGAAAAAAGAAGTTACAACATCTCACCACAAAATAATTGTGAGAGCGTCCAGAGTCTGACTCAGCTTCTTTATAGTTGGCAACTTTTGATATCTGCTCGTATCTAAGTATCTGATCAGGGGCAGGTGAAATCATAGGTTTGTTGATATGTGACAGCCTTCATTTTTTTATTTTGCTGAAATCTACTTCTTATCTGTATATTTCTATTCATGTGTTTTTCACTATTTACTTTGACAGCAGAACATCAGCATGCTGCATACCTGTTGTTTCTCTCTGGTCAGACACTCTTTGTCCCAGCGTTGCTGCTCTTGCTTCAGCTTCACGTGGCGTTTCCGCACCTCATCCACCTCTTCTTTCTTCTTCTCTGAACGCTTCTTTTCCACTTCCTCTTTCTTCTTATCCATACTTCTCTGCTTCTCCTGCTCCTGAGTTACAACAGAAACTGGTTTAATCTTTATTGTGTATTTCAACAAGAGGCAACTGAATTCTAGTCTAACTTTCTCAAAACATTGATCCATGTTACAAAGTCAGTAGCAAAATAAAATTTTTGACTGGTACCAGACTGTTTTGGAGGGAAGTGAGGGTTCGGAGCTGAGGTCTTTCTCCTTCCTGGAGAAGGAGTTTCTGGACTTCATGGCAGCTGTCTTGGAGGGTTACGGCAGCCTGCCAACACAATGAGGAGACACCTGATCACACTCCAGTTACTACCTGTATAACTTAACCGCTGTCATTTAGAGTCGGGATAGTTTTTGATGAATCAGTATTTTGCTTATTGAATCTGAATCAATTCAGATACTGAAAGATCTTTTCTCACCTGCAAACTATAAAGAAGCTGAGTCAGACTCTGGACGCTCTCTGCCACCTACAGAAAACTGTGTTATTACAGGGGAACAGTAATGCATATTTGTTTTATCCACAAACATTCCTAACCTTTAACAGTGTCCCTTTGGTGTCTCCTCTTCTCAGCTCGACAGCAGAGCTCCACAACGCGCTGTCCAGCCCCGTCAGCTCGCTGTCTGATGCAAGAGAGGTGGAGCTCACACTGAGCGTGCTCAGATAATCCGCTGTATCAACAAGGAGGAAAGACCAAAGTAAATGTCCCTACCGGCAATGTGGCTCACCCGCATCAGTAAAGGTCATGTAGTATGTGGGAAGCAAATTTAACTAAAGGACAAACATTGACATTCAGAATTACAGTGTATATCTGTGACTCACGTTCGGAGGGAGACTCCTGGATGCTGCTGCCGTGGCTGTTGTAGCTGCAGCCCTCTGGTGCTCGGACAGGAGAGCTCTGACTTTGCACAGACAGGCAATCACGAGCCTGTAGAATGGTGATCAGGTTCTCTGCTGCAGAAGAAGCAAATATCATTCAAAACTCAGGATTATTCTGTGAACAAGTTTGTTTTCCAAACAAGACAATAATACAAACCTGCAGCATACCCAATCACTTTTATTAAATCATTCACTTGCACTTGCACTTATGTTGTTTCCTATGGTATTTTTCATATTGATATTTGCAGAGTAATTCAATTTAAATTTTAAAAAAGTTTGTCAGTCTAATACACCAGTCTGATTAAAAGAAATGTATTTGAAAAACTGCATCTCAATTGATTAAAAGTCCTCACAGGAGTTCTCTCTTATTTTTACTGTTTAGAGTTCAGGTTGAAATTGGGCTGAGCTAAGGAATTATATGATGTCTCCACTCTCATCAACTACAGATAAGAATGATAAAGGTGCGAGTGGTCCAGCCACGAAATACTTTTTATAGCAGACATTTTGACTTGACTGAAAAGCCTAATAAAATTAAGCAATAAAATGAATGATTGGATCATTCAATTTAAGTGTCCCGGGAAGCCATACGCAGCCAGTATTCATTCACATAAACAAGGACCTAGAAATGGCTAAACTTAAGGGGATGCAGCCATTCTTAATGTTTCTAATTATAGCTGTCCTGCCATGACATGTCAAAATGTCTGCTGTGAAAAAGGTCAATAAGTGCAACAAAAAAAGTTAAATACCAGTGTTGTACTATGGCTATCTACAAAGAGCTTTAAGAAACTGAGTAAGTTTGTTTAAGATTAACCTTGTGAAACATTTTTGTCAAAACTGATATCATCATGCAGCCCACACCCTTTAGTCCACCCAGTTTTTAAATTTTTTTTACCTTCTCTGAGTGCAGCTGTGAGCAGCAAGGAGGCCTGTCGTGGTGTCTCACTGTCGGTGTCTGGTTGTACCAGCAGATGGCGATGTGGTACAGGTTCTGGTGATCGGAGGGTTAAATCTGTGAGCTCAGCATAGAGCTGTAACTTCTCCTCTAGACTGGTGCAGATTCGCTGGTCCTGACCCAACAGTGTCTCTACACAAAACAAACACTAAGATTAGGATTTCTTGTTGTTTATGGTTCTATCAGAGAACATTATGAAGTCTTTGCTGACCTTGGAACTTGGTGATCTTCTGAACTCTCACTTCTGCAGCTCTCCTGGCCTCCTCTGTCTCAGCACTTCGCTCCTCCTCCTCCTCTTCTTCAGGACAACTGCCAGTTAGACCAGTAGGTTAGATAATGAGTAACTTACACACATTAACCAGACACACACACATGCACACAGATTCCAGGGAGAAGCCAAAACATATGCATACCTGCAGGGACACTTAGACTTGACTTGACACACATTCTCACACACAAACACACACACACCTCTCTACAGCTTGTCGTATGTGTCTCATCCACGCATTCCTCTCGTCTCTGGTGGTGGTGTGAACTTCATACATCTCTGGTCCCACTGAGGAGGCGGAGATAAGGAACATCCCTCTCTCCTCATTAGCTACTTCTCTAACAATGAGCTTCTGCAGAGGGATTACAGGAGGCTTCTGGTCCTGAAAAAGCAGATAAAACCCATGAAGGGTTAAAGGACAGAGATAAATGGACAGATAGCTGGACAAAGATGTCTCTGATTTCAGGTCGATACTTACCACAGCAGCAAATATGAAGCGCTGATCTTTCTCTTGTAGGAATACCAGAACGTCTGTGAGCAGGAGAGCCAAAGTATCTGAAAATGGATGGGTAGAAATACATGTAGATTGGGTTTCTGTTGAACTCAAAAGATCTTGTGGCACAGATTATCTTACACACCCTTTAGACGTCCCGTGGCAGTCTTCCAGTAGACCAGACCTTTGTGCTGCAGATCCCTGTGTTTGCTATGCAGGTCCTGCTTGCGAAACACCTTGCCATTCTTTAGCTTGGCAAAGTTCTTATTCTCCAGCCTGGCCAGCACTTCCTGCAGCTCCTGAAACTTCTCATACTTGTTTACAGTCAGGTCCACTGCAGCGATGATGTCGCGGATCTGAGCCAGGGCACTTGACACGTCAGAGTGTTCCTGACTTCTCTCTGTCGGGTGAGAAAGGTAACAGAGAGATCACAATAAAATAATTTTTTGCCCTGTACAAAACACTGTTTCTCAAGTAGACAGCATTCTACTTTAAGTTCAGACATTTAGACTCTTTTTATATATATTCTACATAAAGCAGAAGTGTTTAGCAGAAGTCAGTGCTCTGCCTACATAGCAATTTTATAGACACTTTCTCTATCCATTGACTGCTAATTGACATAAGTTTTAAAAAGCAAACATCATTCTCAAGCAGGGAATTTTAAAACAGCAACACCATATAGCACTAAAGAAGAAGAAAGCCAAATTGATAATATTCTCTCACAATGCAAAAAATATTTGACTTAGTATGACACTTTGATGATGCTTTTCATGTAATAGTCTGGCCTGAAACATGGGATGTTGCAGCACATATCTGAATCAAGTTACAAAATTTAGACCAGTGTTTTGCTATACAGGACATCGTATCGTAGAGGTGGCATACCCTGAGTGTACAGTAATATCCTCTCCAGCAGCACTGGGTACTTGGTGATGCGCTGAGTGACCAGCAGGATGAATTCTGGCACCTCTCGCCGTCTGACCAGAGAGTTGTTGCTCTGTTGCTGTGAGCAGAGAGGTTAACACCAAAATGAGTACCTGCTCATTCAAGACATTTTACAGTAAAACCCTTACTTATGTGTGAAAGGTTATTGTGATTGTTGGTCTCTTTTTTAGCATGTAGGGATTTACATAATGAACATGTGTCTAATTGCATTTGAGAGAAATGATGATTCAATAGCAAACAAATGCAAAGTATTTTGATATGCAAGGCTTTCTCAGTGTATTTTGTGCCAAAGCAATTATGAATCATCATGTGAACAACTGACCTAATGTTCATATAAATAGTTATATAGTTTGACAAAGTTTAATAGTCATTCGACAATTGTGCCAAAGCGATTAAGAAAAGCCGTAAAAAGCACAAGAGGTCTGGAAGCAGGTGCTTACTTTGACAAAGTTTTGGAGTTTTTTGTTTTGTTGCTGTAGATCTTTGAAGACATTGACGGCCTCAGTGTGATGGCTGCAGAACTCTCCGTACACCTGCTTCATCTTCTCAGCATTTTCATCTGAGAACTGAGAAAGATGCCATGAAACATTGACTAAAGACATGTATCTGTGTGGGTTTATGTGCATTAATCCATCTTCACCAACCTGCTGAAGCAATACATCTCCAATCTGATGGATGAGGTAATTTTGGGGGTTGTCAGATTGGGCTGAAGCCTGTCTGCGTTCCTGCAGCGCTCCAAAGAGGTTTCGGTGAAAAAGCAGCAGGGGGTCCAAGCAGGGGAAGATCCGGGCCACACAGTCCCAGTCTAGCTGCAGCTCCTCTACCATGCCTCTCCTGAACACCTCTGACATGACTGTCAGGGTTTGGATGTGGTGCAGCTCTGTCTGCATCAGCTCTATATGGGGCAGTCATAGTAGATTATGGAAAATGAAATGAATGTGAGGTGAGACGCTGAGTTGGGCGAAGGATTCTCAGTGGCTGAAATAATTTAATTGATTGAAATAAACCTCCGTGGACAATTGGATTACTCTGGGAAACAAAGGTTTGGCAGAAGCCCAGTGGAACCGCAAAGTGACTACATACCTGCTTCTGTAACTAATTTCAACAATGTTTTGTGGGCCTCCAACTTGGCAGTGTGCACAGTATGTTTTAAGTCATTTAGATGAAGTCCAAGTCAAGTTTCAAGGCACTATCTCTGCCAGTTAGCTAGCTTGACTACTGAAAAAGTGTCTCCCACTGAAGTTTGACTCAACCAGTAAACCTGCTTTACAAATACAGATACAGTTTCCATAATGCATAATGCTTATATAAATTAGTGTATTAAGAAGAATTGTCCCACCATAAATAACATCCTGTCGTTTAATAGTGCGCCTGTCAAGCTGCCTGCAAAACTCCGGACTGACCGCCAGACTCCATGACTCCACCTCAAGTCCCAGCAGGTCAGCTGATAGGTCGCTCAGCAGAGAAGCGTCAACACCATCTGCAGGAACATATATAATGAACAATGTCTTTCTTCCAAACCACAATCCACTCTCCAGTTATTTTCAATATTATGTGTGTGTATAGGTGTGGCAAGTTATGATGCAAGCTTGTCTTTCTCACCCTGTGTGCAGATTGGCGGCTCAGATGACAGGGGAGTCGCTGTGACCGGTGTTCCCTCATCAGACAATGAGCTGTTGGTGCAAGCTGTTGCACTGCACTCACTGTCCACCCCTGCTGCATCACTCAGCCGTCTGTACAGAAACAAAGTAAGTTAATTCTGAACATGGAGCTTTGACTAAGTGAGTGTTTGCATGAGGGCGTGTGATCGACAGCTAAGGTTTTATTTGCTTTTATTTGCTATTTTATTTAACTGATTCCAGTATTTGGTGACAGAAGTTGCATTTGGCTGATATTTTGTGGCAATGTGCAGTTTCCCTCTGAATTTACAGATGCAAAAGCTCACTGAGATCCAGAATTATTAAATCAGTCAATGCAAAGTGGCCTACCCCACCCATTCTATGGTAAAAATTTAAGTCATATAACAATATCAACATCATTCTGATATATTAGTTAATATACAGTAAAGTATAGTGGTAACACTGCCACCCTACCTGCTGTCTATAGAGATGGAGAGGCTTTTGGTCATTGTGGGAAGTGAAGAGGAAGAGGAGAAAATGGAGGCTGGAGAGTTGTCTTTCGCAGAGTCTGAAAAACAGATCGGGACATTGAGCAGGATGAGGCATCATTCACACCTTGGAGGCTTTTCCATTCTACAAATAGACACTTCAAATGTCTGCTTTCTGTTCAGATGCTTTGTATATATCTATGTAGCCACTGAATGTAATACTAACTGGATTATAAAGCTGTGAGGGAGTGTGCATTAGTTATCTTTCATTGTTCAACTGAGCATGCAGCCTGCAGTTGTGACAATATGTTGTAGTAATTGAAGCAGATTTTGTTTTGACCTTGACACCTTTGTCAGTGAAGACACAGAGCACAATCACATTAAGAAATAAAATGATCCTGTCAATGCAAAAGAAACACTTAACCTCTGTCTGCTCTCACAAACACACACATAAACACAATCCAGGTAAGATCCCCCACTGCGACAGATTAAATTTTAACTTTACCAGGGAAAGAACAACAGGGAAGAGGGGAGAGTGGTGTGTGTGTGTGCGAGTGTGCGTATGTGTGTGTGTGTGTGTGGGGGGGGCGGAGGGGCAAAGGCTTTCTTAATATACTACAGGAGAAGCAAGGGAGGACAGGTAAAAAACTGGATTAATCTATGAACAAGGGAGGATACCATGGCATGGGGGCGCATGCTGTAATTTCTGACTCACTCTGTGGGAGAGACAAGGTCTTGCTTTTCGTCAGCACTGCATTCCTCTCCTGCTTCTGGGGAAAAAGAAAATTATATTAACATCAACAGCTGAAAATCATATTGTTTGTGCTTTAAATATCAAGTTGTTTTGACAGCAAATACTGGAGTCAATACTGGAGTCAATTTATCCCTCAAAAAAGTAAAGAGAGCCGCGCACCCACCCAGATGCTCTTGTTAAACGTCATCAGTTTGTCATGTTCAACACATTCCAGGAGTTCCTTTGTCAGTAAGTGTTGGAATTTACTCTTCTCATTGTTCCCACTTCCTCTCAAGCTGCCTCTATTTCAGTGACAGATTTATTCCTTTTTTGGCATTTTGCCTTTATCAGACAGCACAGCAGAGTGTGACAGGAAACACATGGAGAAACAGAGGGCAACAAAAGCTAGATTTGAAATGGGGATGTTGCTGCCACCCAACATGCATCACACAAGACATGGTCGGTTGACAATTACAGATTTCTACCACTTTCCGAGAAAGGTTTTGACAACCCAGAGAGATCATATATGAACTTACTGGATTCAGAATAGGCCTGCACAACATGATGGAAACCTGCAATGTGCGATAACATTGTTCAATACTGCGATGACAACATGATTTGTGATAAACACACGTACAATACTGAAGTGTGCATATTAGATGCCTGGTTGTCTTTAACTTCAGAACAGGATTAGAATTAAATATTTTAAAGTGTATGCTCATTTTCAGGTTCATCACTTTACCACCAGAATCAGAACAGGTTTACATGACTTCATTTTCAAAAAAACAACATATTTTTTGTCACACTGCACATTGCTGCAGCTCCTGTTTTTACCCTGTGTGTATTAGCTGTGGAGTGATGCATCTCACTTCTACAAGATCTTTGTTGGGAGTCGCACATGCGCAGTTTCTAGTTAAGGACTACTAGCCAATCAGAAGCAGAGTAGGGCGGATCCTGAAAAGCTGGTAAACAGGGCTTCGGTTCAGCTGTTTACCAAATTAGCAACATGTACTGGAGCAACAGTTTCAGAGTGGTGAGTTATTAAACATTTTATCTTTCATCCATAAAGTTTTAACTAAGCTCTGTCTCTACATCACAGTAACAACTTTATGTCCATTGACTGCCTGGAGGGTAGCTAGTGTTTGGAAGGGAGAGGAGAGGCAGCAGGCGGATGTCTTGTAACTGTGTGTTTTTCTACTGGTGTTTTTTAGGGCGTGTTGGACCAGACGCTTGGCGAGCATTATGACGCGTTCTTTCTTGTGACTTCACAAGAAAGCGGAATAAAAAGATTGACTACAAACAAGTTGTTCAAAAGCAGTTCAGAGCAGTGTTTGCTGTGGGAGATGGGAACTCCCTTTGGTGTGGACTTTGGGCATTTTCACTTTGCAAACCTATTACATGCTCAAAAAAGTAACTCAAAATAACTCAATAAAGGAGAAGGAAAAAGCCAAAAATCATAATTTGACCTCTTTAAATATAACTAAATGTAGTTTCTAGACCAGCAACAGTCAAGTCACTATATAAACTCAAAAATATCTTAATGGAAACAAATCTAAATAAAATAAATTATATTCCTGACATCAAAATACTGAGTTAAGTTTAGAAAGAATAAAAAAACTCAGAAGTCAGCATCAGTCCTTCCTCCTGTCCTCCTCCTGCTGCTGTTATTCACTGCCTACAGGTAATGTTACCTGGAAGAGAGAAGAGCGGCTGGTTTGTCTGGTTTGTTTACAAGAATGTGCCAAATTTTAAGGTACACGGCAAACTAAGCAACACAGTTGGACTACAGACAGACAGCTTTCGTTTTACCTTGTTTGTAACAATTAGCTATTAGCTTGGCTAGCATGCTGTGCTTGTGTAAAACACATCGAGGGACTGTGAACAGAACAGATTAAAATTTCGCTTTCTACATGTTTATGTTTGTTGAACACATGTATTGAAGTATTGGCCTTTTACTCCCGAAGGTTTCAGTGCACATACTTTTTTTATTCAGTTCAAAAAGTGTAATTTGTATACTTAAAGGCAACCTGTGGAATTTTTGACCACTAGTAGCGCTATGGAGCAATGTTTCTTGGAGTGGGCACCTGTTCTGTTTGCATCATGTATGCGCACAATAATGCATGCCTGTGTGGCTTGTATTATACTTCGACACTATTCTGCTGCTTGACAATTAGTGGCGGTAACGTGCCAAGAAACTTAGAAATATACCAACAAACGCAGTAAAAAAGAAGACTGCACGCTTGTAAACATATCTGTAAACAAAGCATGATTTAAAATATGGCTAATCAAATGTTTTATGATAAAGGAAATGAACTAAACATATTTGTTAGATCTCAAAGACAGACAAAACGCGTTTTAGTGAGAATCTCTGAATGTAAACATAACTTGTACAAGAACACTCCACAGGGCACCTTTAATTCACAATACAATATACGTCTATGAGTCTTTTGAGCAAGTGTATTCCAGAGATGGAGTATTGCGCTTCCAAATATTTAGAGGATTTTCAAAAGGCATTTTTAACAAACATGTTCAAATTTGAATGCACTGCCTGTTGCACCTCCTGCGGTGCCCATGGGTCAGTATAGGTCGAGCTCCAATAATGCTAGATCCTGCATTTTCTATAATGCCATCTATTGTATCTTTTTGTTAGACCCTTTTTGGTGCAAATTTGTAGTATCCAAGCTCAAGCTGAGTTAACCGAGATGACATCATAAAAGTTATTTCCTCAGACTTCGTAAATCTCCTCCAGAGCCAAAGAAGACATTATTCACCTGTAGTCACTAGCTGAGTAATGTTAACTTTGACAAATAAACTGACCTATGTGTGCAAATGTGGTAGTGTTTACCTTTATTGGTGAAAAAGACTCATGAAGTCATGCAAGATTGAAAAAGAAGCCCAAGTATGATTGTTGACAATAAATGACATCACATTATTTGTACCTGGGTTGTTATGACAATAAGGTAAAAACATCATCAAAGAAAAAGTAGTCCCAAATATGCATTGTCCGTCACCAACAGCTGTTTTTTAATGTTGATAAAGTCTAAATTTAGAGTGAAATTGTTATTTTGAAATCATTCATTATTCTTCCGTGTTGGTTTTGAGATCAAATGAGGTGTGTTGGTGGTTACCTTTCCACAGGCTGCAACAGACTCTCTGCAGTTTTTATGGACGTTCAGGAAACAGTCTACAAAGGCAGATGAAATCCCAGTTAACTTCATCAGTAAAATGACAATAAACAAAATTACCACATCTCTGGATTCAGTGTCCAGATGGCTGTCAAACTGCCCTGCTCCTCACGATCAATGTTGTCTTTGTAGGAGGAAGAAAACTGACTTCATGTCTTCTGGTAAACAAAACCATCAATGCAGCACGTGCAAAGAGATTTACACTAACCCAAACAGTTCAGCCACCGCCGACATAAAGCAACAACAGTACTGACAGTTTAGTACTTACTGGAGCACTGCAACAGCTCCTTCCCAGAAACAGACTTATCACAGGCCACACAGAGAGCGGGACCAGATGGAGACACAGGAACAAACTGGTGTCCATTAGTGGCTCCTGACTTCTCCTTTCCCTCTTTCACCTCTTTGCCCCTCACCTGAAATGCAAGTCATAAATATTTTAAATGTACTCATTCTGCTGACATTTACTGAAGTTAAGGCCACAATATCATGTAAACCACCAAAGTAGAAAAAACATGACTCTGAGCCACAAACAGAAAGAGGCATATAGCGGTCATGTTCTTGCTGAAACACACCTGCGAAAGTGGAGTTAGTTGAGATAAAGAGGCCTCTGAGCGAGCGTTACTGTTTACTTTGTTAAGGTCCATGGAGACTGGCTGCTGTTGTGGTGCTTTATCCTTAGGGGGACATTAGGGGGATTCTTCTGTGTATGTGTGTGACAGTGCAATGTTTATTTTCTTAGCAAACTTTACAAGGAAGTCTAAGAGTGCATGTTTGTTTTTTCTGTTCATGTGCATCGTGTCTCTGTATATACATGGAAACATGTTCTTGAACACATGCAAACGTGTTTATAAGATTTGAGAGTATACTATGGAATGTGTTTTGGTTCCTCACGCTGTGTGAAGGGGTCTACCCGTTATGTAAGAGGATACGTTCACTGTGTCCTGTTGCTAAGACCTGAGAAGAGGGAATTTTCTCCCTCACCAAATAAAGGCACTGTGCACAGACAATGGCTCCCCAGCACAAGAATTCTGACCTGGCCTGTCTGAGAGGTGGTAATCCTTTTACTGCACTACATTGGGAGGCCTCTGACCTTGTTTTTATATACAGTATTGTGCAAGAGTTTTAGGCAGGTATGGAAAAGTGCTATAAAGTATGAATGCCTTCAAAAATAGACATGTTAATATATTATGTTTATAAATTAACAAAATGCAAAGTAAGTGACAGAAGAAAACTCTAAATCAAATCAAAATTTGGTGTGACCACCCTTTGCCTTTAAAACAGCATCAGTTCTTCTAGGTACACATACACATAGTTCTCGAAGGAACTCTGCAAGCAGGTTGGCCCAAACATCTTGGACAACTACCCACAGTCCTTCTGTGGATTTAGACAGCCTGATGATGTCAAGATCAGGATTCTGTGGGGGCCATAAAATCACTTCTAGGACTCCTTGTTCTTCTTTACAGTGAAGATAGTTCTTAATTACTTTCTCTGTATGTTTGATGGTAGTTATACTGCATAATGTTTATACAGTCATACAGCAGAACAAATTTGGGGCCAATCAAATGGCTCCCTGATGGTACTGCATGATGAACAAGTATCTGCCTGAACTTCTCATCACTGATGGGGCCATTTATTCTGACCAAATCCCCAACTCTGTTTGCAGAAATGCAGCCCCAAACTTGCAAGAAACCTCCACCGTGCTTCACTGTTGCCTGCAGACACTCTTTCTAGTACCACTCTCCAGCCTTTCGGCGAACAAAATAGTTTCCTTGGCCGACCACTCCATCTACGGTCCTCAACGTTCCCAGTTTCTGATTCTCTCTTCTTCAAAAGAGTTTAGACAGCACATCTGGAATCCCCTGTCAGCCCTGAAATTTCTGCCTGGGAGAGACCTTGCTGACGCAGTGTAACTACCTTGTGTCTTGTTTCTGTGCTCAGTCTTACCATGGTGGATGACTTTTGACAGTAAACCTCGCCTTGTTGGCTGAGTTTGGCTGTTCTCACCCAGTTGTAATCCTCCTACACAGCTGATTCTGTTTCAGTTAATGACTGTGTTTCAACCTACATACTGAATTGGTGATCATTAGCACCTGTTTGGTATAATTGTTTAATCATACACCTGATGATATGCCTACAAAATCCCTGACTTTGAGCATGTGCACCTAGAAGAAGTGATGCTGCTTTGAAGGCAAAGGGTGGTCACACCAAATATTGTTTTTTCCGTTTACTCACTTTGTATTTGGTTAATTGATAAATATAATCTATTAACATGTCTATTTTTGAAATAGACTTTACAGCATTTTTCCACACCTACCTTAAACTTTTGCACAGTACTGTATATATATATATATATATATACTGTATATACATTCAACTATGGGGATTTCTCAGTCATGTTTTAAACACATGTAGGTGAAATCTTAGCCAGCAGGCATCATATTTTCCACTGTGGTGTAGTCCACTGTGTAGACTTACCTTGGTCTTGTTGCGAGTGCTGGACATCCTGCTCTTGAGGAAGCTGAAGGTCCGGCTGACTTTGTACTTCTCTGACTCAACCTTAGATGGGACTATGTATTTATCCCACTCCTCATCCTCAATCCTGTTTAAGTGTGAAAGTTTCAGTCAGCAGTCATTCACAACTTCTCCCATCATTTTGGCCTGTGGAAGACTGCAGCTTTCAAGCCCAACATGCACACTCTTCATAAAACCAATTATTATTTTAGTCTTTCAATATACTAAGAACCGTTTAATAATCAGGTACATTGGTGTCATGCTGGAATGAAAGAATGTCCTCACAGTCTTCCAGGACCCCTGGTCTACAGACTATTACTCTTAACAACATGCCTGGCATGCTTGGAATTCACTATGGACTCTAGTGGATGCTATTTATAGTATGACTTTGGCAAGATGCAATTAATAATGTGTCAACTATTGACAGCAACTTATGTGAGTTAAGTTTAGATAGTCTATGTGAAAGGCAACAGTCACAGAATCTATTCCACCTATGAAGCATGCAATATCACATCAAACCTACACTGTGACCTGACATAAAAAGTACAGCTTCAAAGAGTCAATGTGGTTAATGGATCAGTTGGGGAATGGTTTTATGGTGGGGTTAGAATGAGTTAAGCCATACATGCATGGCTATGAGGCCATTTTGGTGAAAACATACTCTTTGAGGAACTCTGTGAGGGTGAGATGTTGGAGTGATGCGCTGCTCTCCTCCTCTGCTGACTGGGCCCGCTTACGGAAACCCAAAACCCTGCATGGATATAACACACCTCAGGCTAGGTTGTCATGTTTTGGATCATCAGGAGACTCAAAATGTTAATAATGTGTGTGGCATCTAAGATTGGAGTCCACACATATAATTTCTGGGCTTAATAAAGTGATTATGGAAAAGAAAGATGACTTCAGGTTTTAATGTGGATAGTCAAATGGAGTTTTGTGCTACATACTGTTTTAGTAAAACATATAACATATTTGCCAATGCATAAGGCCGAGGCAACATCCACAATTTGTTAACATTGGATGGATACTGATATTGCAAGAGACAAAAATGGTTGGTGAGTCTGATCAGGTTGGTGAATATTGTAGTATTAATACAATCTAGTGTAATACAGAAATCTAATAATCTACAATGCTAATATAATTGCCTAATGTGATGTGCTAAAATGTTTCCTCTGTTAGCAATGCATGGTTATTAGCAAACAAAATGTATTAGCGCATGATACATTTATGAGGCAGTGAGATGAAATACACTTAAGCAAAATGTGTCACATGGTGGGATTGTAAAGCAAATGTTAATTGAGTATGTGAGTGTTAAAATCTATATTGAAAATGCATTCTACAATATGTACATACAAAAAAAAATCTGTATTATTGATGAGGTCTAGGAATTATCTAGATGTTCCTGTGGTCTGGAGTCCATGAAAGCCCATGAGTTTTGCTGTTTACTTAGGTTTATTTTGAGGTTGCAATCAGAGCATATTCTGGCCTTGAAACAGGAAGTATGTCACATCCTGCCCAGTCAGACCCCAGCCACAGTTTTAATACTGAAGGTACATATGCAAATGCACAAATACATGTATGCAGGCCCTTCTAAGCCAATCTCTAACCGCTGGTCAACACTGACACCTAAAAAGGGAGGAACATGTGAGCAATAGATGCTGAGCACAGTTAAGTGTTTTGCTCCTGAGCTCATGAAATGACTGGTTTTACCTCTTTTCTCTGGGAGTCTCAGTCAGGCTGAATACTCTCTGCTCTGTAAGGTAGAGAAACAAGGACAGACAAACGAGTAAGCCAGAAATGCATGTCATTAAAATTGAAGACGTTATTGAGGTCATTAAAAACCACAACCCCCAATCAGAATTTAGCAAATACAAGACACCCAAACAAAGAACAAAGTAATAGAGTTTGCCTTGAAAACCAGATGACACCAAAGACAGAAAACCAAAACCAAGAGGGAAACAAAATATGTACCCAGATGGAAAGCAAAACAGAGCCCTCAGAGTAGAAACAACCCCTCCTTCAGATGATCTATAAGCATTAGGTAGAAAGAATTTTTCCAAAGCCTCAGGATATTAAAAACGCATAGTCTTAAAAGATTCAGACCTCTACTTGTCAGTCATTATATAAATGAGTGGAGTTTGGATGACTATTGTTTTATTACGAGGGAAAAAAGTCTTGATGTCAAGCTTTGGAGAAAGTCTGTTCTTGCTCTCCCAGCAATTCAGAATAATAATGAATATGTGTTCTTCTCTGAGACGGTGGTTTGTGCATTGCACATTATGAGTGCCCCACTTACCACCAAAAACAGAATCTTACCACAGATATAGGGGCTGCACAATTTGGGCCACAATGAGAAACAACATTGTTTTGCAAAACTGCATAATCAAAATATCCAGGGGAATAATTTTACAGCAAAACATGTAGCAAAGTGGTTTGGTTCAATCCAGACTGTTTCAATCACTGTACTACAGTCCTTTTTTGTAAAAAATTAACTTTTAAATAACATTGGCTCATGAAAAATTTAAATATAGCAGGTATGCCTTTTAATTGTGCAGCTCTTGATAATCACCAGTTTATCAAATGGTTCACCAGAAAAAGCAAGAATACACACTGAAATGTTTTCACCGGGCAGCCAAATTGCTGTTTGATGCTGTTCTTGTACTTACTAACTTGGTTGAGAAGAGAGAGGGATTTAGAGAGAGATAAAGCTTGAAGTAGTGAACGACTGCTGCTGTTGAACGCACCATCTACACGGGACAAAGCATGGCCTTAACTCTGCGCACTCATACTGTATGTACTCACACACATGAGTAGTGAAGCTGTATCAAAGCAGAGCTGACAATAAACACACTTTATAGAGGCTCAGCTGATTTGTGACACCTGTCTGGTCTTCCCCCTGTGACACGTGGCACATGTGTCCATTCAGCTGGCTCCTGGGAGCAGAGAGGTCACGCGGCCAAGGGGTGAAAGTTCACTCACCTTCTGCCAGGTCAGTGATGGTTGCTTCTCGGTTTAGCAGCGGCCGTGATGGCTTCAACTTTGGGGAGGAGTAGGAATAGGAGCGCAGGCGAACCTCGGCTTCCTCTGGGTTCTGGGCGAGAGAGCAGATCAGAAGGAACAGATCAGGCAGAGCAGAAAGCAGAAGTTGATGTATATGACCTTTCATTCACATTATTGAGCTGTTGATAGTCTGAGCATGTTAGCCGAGGACTGTCTGTGAGGCGGGCTGTTATTTTACTGTATGATATCTTAATGTTTTATTGTGCTTGTAAAGCCTTTTCCTATAAATCCTGCTGCAATTGATTTATAATTAATTGATAATTGAATCAAAGAACGATACCTCAGATCCATTCAGCACATCATGCCACAGTGAGAACAGACACAGGTAAACTGCTCATCTGTCAGCTGAAGTTCATAGTCAAACTGTTGCTGATTGCCTCACAAGCTATTTCATGAATTTAAAGAAGTAGGTAGTCAGTACGAATAATCAAAAACCTTTAAATATCTTGTCTAGAGGGCAAGATGGTTATAAAGAGTGTTTTAATTTATTGTTTAGAATAAAGAAGTGAGAGGAACCAGGAGGGGAGGTTTTGCAGGCATTCTATCTCCTGTCACCTGCATGGAGGAAAACATTGTCAACAACATGTCTAATGAGGGTGCACCTTGGTGGATTTGTGCGCGCGGTCAAAGTGCATGTGGTTAAAGTCTGGTGACGTGTCGAAAGAGTCCCTCTCCTCTCCTGAGCTGGATCGCAGGATGGACTGCTTCTTCAAAGATGAGCAGGGGTAGGAATGTCCCAGTATGTCATCTTCTCCACTGTCACACTCCAGACTAGGACTATTTACACACACACACACAGATGCACACACAAAATTCAGAGGTGCTACCGTTGCTACGTATGTGATTACATTAAGCTAGGAACAACCAAAAAGACTGTTAAATGTCTAGGCATCACACGCTACAGTTGTGGACATAAACATGATGAGATTCCTGTCAGCAACACATTCATATTTGTTCATAAAGCAGTCTTAAATCAACCCACTCTGATATGATCATGATGCCTCCAACTGCTCCATAACTGAACTGGGGTCAGATATAAATCCTAAATTCAGGCACGGTACAAGACACTATGCTGATCCTTTGTCTATGATGACCTTGTACTGACGACCTTGATCTTAAAAATCACCATGGCCAAATCCAGGCCACAATCAGGCTTTAATCTGCGTAGCATTTTGACGGCTTCAGTGCTCACAGAGAAGATCCTGCAGTACTGAGGAAACTGGAAGGAATGTTAAGCAACTTCAACACACAAACAGCTCAATTGTGTCCAGGCTTCCTGTCACTTTCCGCACCTTCACTGACTACAATCACTGAAAAATAAATTTAAGAAAAAACACTTGCAAACAGACGATACTTGGTTGAGTATGGGTTAGTCACAGGAATTTTTGCGCTTCTTATCAATGAGATTATACAAGTTTCTAAATCAGTGCACTGATTTTCAAGGAATCAAGTTGGCCATAATGGGCATAAAGTGTTCACTTTAAATAAAAAAAATTTGACCACTTGTAAAAAGTTCACACTTTGATTTTTTTATTTAACAATTAACAGCAATAGCGTCCTACCTCAGGCCCCGACTCGCCTCCGTCAAGCTGCATCCTCTGTGATTCAAAGCAGGAGAAACTGGCAGACACGGCTGTATCTGGCGCCTCTGTGCTCCCTCGAACAAACGGAAGGCGGAAGCCAGCGGGGAGGAAGGAAAAGACGGGGAGGAAGCAAAGGGAGAGGAGGGAGAGACCCGAGGGGATGGCTCCCTGTGATTCTCTAGGCCGAGGCCTTGGATTCCCCTCTCCCCATTATGAGAGCAGTTCCTTGAGTCAGCGGGAGCCATGGAGAAAGAGTCCCAGCATGGGCTGCCAACATGGGGCGCATGGCTCACCTCCTCCTCCCCTGGAGTGCGGTATTTAATGTCAGCGTCATCCACCTGGAACAGAAAAGTGAGACAATGATACAATGAGGCAATGACAAGTGTTCTCACAGGCAGATTTGTAGCTCCTGTAATGGAATATTTTACATCATATCATATGAGCCAAGTCTGTTTTTAAGTTGATTTACATAGCATAGTTTTTTGCTTACACAACAAAGAAAGAAACACAAATTTCAGCTTGACTCACCTGGTCCACTAGCATGGTGTTAGCGTACACTCTGTCTTTGCCATGTATCATAGCTGACAGTCTGGCAGCCGCAGCCAGAGTCGGGGACGAGGCCTGGCTCTCCGTTATGGACTGGCTTTTCTCTACAGAGAGGGGGGAGCCAGAGAGAGAGGGGGGGAGCCAGAGAGAGAGAGAAAGAGAGAGAGAGGATTTTTCAATATTACATTTGGTTTCCACAGCAACACTAAATAACTTCTCACAAACACGGGAAATGACATAGACATCCTGGCCAGTTGCATGTCATTGTTCAGGACCAAGAGTCTCTGTGTAAGTGTGTGTGTCTGTCTGAGCGGCTCTTTGCACACACACGTGAATGGGTGTGCATGGAGTTGTGAGTGGGCATCTGTAGGCATGTTTCTTCCCCACCCTGCCTTCAATACAGCGTGCGAGTGGAAATAACTCCTGGTGAGCACACAGTAGCATTGAGAGGAACCCTTTCAATACAGTGGAGTCACTGTGAGCAGTATACTTGGTTTTGCTATTAAACAGGGGGAAACACTCCTGCTCTGAAAGCACACACAGCTCCCTCTGGGATATTGCTCTGTATAAAACACAGCTTCTCTAAAACACTATTTGTTAGAAAGTAATTTAGGTTAGAAAACAGTCTACACAAATACACAAACACAAAAAGGCTGAACATTATGAACCACAGCGCTCACCACAACAAACCATATATCCAGCACAGTTAAGTACTGTTTAAGCTTATTTGCGCAATGTAATGAACTATAATAAAGTAAACACTGAATGAATTTGTGGAGGTCAGATTGGAAAAAAAAACATGGGTTCACACTAAAACATGAACACTAATGTACTACAATTCCAACTCAACATGTAAATGTCAATGTAGGCTAAATGTTAAGAATGAATACAAACATTAAAGTTAACACAAAATTGCCACTGTGTATTTATTGCATGTCTGTGTACTATGTACAGTATTTGTTTTAGTTAAACTGAATGCTCATGATGCACTGTCCCAAACAAAATACAAAGTGGAAGTGAACAAGAGCTATAAACTGGTGGGAATAACTGCTGAAAATGAAGGTTTGGGATCATGTGATATGATCGAAAGATCCACAGCAGCAGCTAGGCCTTAATGGATCTTAAGGTGTGATTCTTTGTCAGCTGCTGTTCCAAAGGTCAAAAATGAACTCCACTGTAAAGTCAACATGGACGAAAAGTTCCTCAGTAAAAATGGAAATGTTAACATGTATATTTCTATTACAAATGGGCAACATCTGCTGATGAAGAGCATGTGACGTGATCTCCAAAAACAGCTACTAAATGGACCTTAAGGTGAGACTGTTTTGTTAACAGCTGTTTTCAAAGTCAAGAATGACTTGGGGTTGTTTGTGATCACTCTATGATCAAAACCTCAGTTTGGTCCTTTTGTTTTCAAACGTATGTGAAGTCTCAGATGTATGGTAGTTTCCACTAGGTGTTACCGTACATAACATTGTTTGAATGTTCTTTCTAACTTTGTCAAAACAGCTTGCAACATTTATTTGTGAAAGACTGTCAAAATCACTACAAATCAAACCTTAACCAGCATTCTGGTCTACTTTAATTTACTCCTTTTTCTTTTCTTTTTTTACAGCCATTAATCTGCCATCAGTGGAGAAATGTGCCTCTGTCTCTTCAATTATGAATTTTTCGCTGTATGATTGCTGAATATTAGTTCAAAACAGTCAATTCAATCTATTCAAAGAAGCCATTGCTCTTTGATTCTGAGGAACTGACACCAAAGTTTAAAGATTACCATTGATCTTTAAAGAATCTACAATGTTTGCATTGTCAAACTCCAGTCATACCTGGTCATGAACAGCACTAAGAAAACTACATCACCAAATTACAAGAAACTTACCCCCCAATGACTCATAAATCTACCAACTCCCCTTCAGTGCTCATGTGGAGCTTCTAAGTAAGCACACAGAAATAGATTATGGTAAATTTCAGTGGCTCACGTGTACGACAGAATTATGCATGTGAAGTGCAGCAATGAAAAAAAAGCATTGACTGGGAAAACTAACCACATAACAACTGGTAGTAACAGTGCTACACTTACTTACACACTAACCAGAATAGGAAACCTCATTAGCTTAGTTATATTATTATGTTGCTAATGACCTTATACTGGCCAAGCCATGCCTGCGACAATGCCACAATTTTCACCCAAACCCCTCAAGCTGGTATTAAACCTCTTAAAAAAAAACAATCCATAGTTTCTCCATAGTTTCCAAGCTGCCAGCACCACAGAGTAGGAGAAGAGAAGTCCAGCATTTGTAGCAGAGAATAAATCAGACCAACAATTGGCTGTGCTTCCTGTAGGCAGTGAGTCCAATAAATCTGAGGCAACTGGGAGACATTGATGAGGACACCAGATGACTCCTGTTTCATCAACGTCAAATGTAAAGACATAGACTCGAGCTGAACCACTGAAGGATATACAGAGCCAACTCCGCATTGATCCTCAAGTTCTGAAGTATCTCTCGAACTGCACCATATCTTCCAAAAATGTACTGTACTGTAAGTTACTACAGCCTGAAATCAGCAGAATATGGCAAAATATAAACATTACAACCTGTTGTTAAATAAACCTCTGGGTCCTCTTAGTTCCACATAAAAAGACAATACTGCTTATGAACCTGAATCCTGATCCATAGTACCTGCATAAAGTCATGTTAGACCTTCTACTTATATATTGCAGGATTAGTTTTAGTCAAATCCAGGGAGGGGGTCACATTCTGGATGAGGGTCAAAACGTTTGAAAGCAGATATTGTTTCATATAAGCCCACTTAAGGAACTTGACAGATAGGACTAATAGTCAAGGCTCTGGGCCAGCTCCAAAGCCACAGTTGGCTGCCACAGGTCCAATGATTCACACACCTCTGACCCATAAACACCACCTCAGTGAACATTACTGTCAGGCGCTACGATCTGTGTTTAACATTAGTTAACTGGAGGAATAACGGAGAAGCAGGGAGGTCATATTACTAACAAGTTAGTGCTGCACAAAATCAATCTTTGTGCTGGAGCAGCTGTCTTTATCACTGAGATGGAGAGCGCTGTCCGCAGGTTGCCATTTCAAAGAAGGCTTTAAGGAATGCAAAGCTGTGTGTGGGGCTATTTGTTTAGGATTTTACTCACAGATGTTATATTTGTAGTGATGTGATATTCAAAGTCCCTGAGCGAGAGCCAACCCTATACAGTAGCAGCGCCTGGAGCGGCAGCAGAGAGAAAAAGAGAGAGCTCAGGCTTTATAGAGTCCCAGACAAAGAGAGCAGTCAGTGCCAGGTTTCCAGACCAGGGCAGTTAAACACAGAGAGTGACCCTTCAACGCATGCACACCCCTGGGAGAGAGAGAGAGAGAGATCGAGGAAGGCAGGATGGAAAGGGGGGAGGCTGTCACAAGGCTTCTTTCTCAAGGTTCGCTCTGTTTGGGAGCTGCTGGTGTGCTGAAAATGGCAAAACAAAAAAGATCAAGATGAAGAGACAATTATAATTGTTAATTGTGTAAACACCTAGGCTTGTTTGTTGTGAGTATAAAGAGATTATTTGTCCATGCTGTCCCTTCTCTTTATGATGTAAGTTGCTTTTTGAGCACCGCACTAAACAACTGTGACTTAGAGCTGGGGGAGAGTACAATAACAAGCTGAGTCTAAAAAAAGCACAACAGAGGGTGTCATTACCTCATAGAAGGGGCAAGGTAATTATTTGACTTCAGTGTTCACGGAGGGCCGTTTAAATCATTAAAACGATAGTGCACCAAAATCCACAAACCCACTCTGAGTTGTGACACCTGTGGTCAAACATCCCGGTCCAAGCATCACATCGTGAATTCCTGTTGTGCTTACATTTCAGTGAGTCACCCGGCCCGAGAGATTCAGGCAGAGGTAAACCCAGAGCGAACAGCGATCAGTCCTCAGAGTGAAGAAATAAACTTGAGGCTCTGTACACCTGAAATCACATTTCACTTTGCAGGTGCATTGTTACACCGGTAATGTTTCACTTCAGATTTCTAAATCCACTTGTAGAATATAAGGTCAGTTTAAAAAAATGTATATAGTGCCGCTGTTTCGGCTCTGCAGCTGAATAGCACAGACAGGCAGTGTGTATAAAATTTGCCGATGTCAATCACAATTAAGAGGCAATAACATGCATGGATAATCTTGCAGAGGTTTATGGTGAAAGATGAGGAAAAGAGCACTGGAGTCAAGCCATGACACAGACATGGCAGTAACTTGATCTTCCTGTGTCTTTCTCTCGCTGTCTCTCTTCCCAACAAACACACACAGTGACTTTCACACAAGCAATGAACTGTTTAACCATTCTGGTTTAATTTTGCACTATTTTAGGCATTCACTTCAGCTCTCCCATGACTAATGATGAAGCTACAAACTTGTGTGCCAAGATGAAGCACCAGGATTAACTTGATTCTGCTTCAGTTTCTCATAAATCACCAATAAACTGTGGCAAACACTGTCTTTTGGCACCACTTCCGTGACATATGAACAAAAATTGATTATGACATTAACCTGATTGTTGTTTACCTGAGCATAGGTATATGAATGCATATATTAAGCACTGGGCCTCACCTTTTCACTTCATGGACCCAGCAATCACATGAGGCCACGACTCCTCAGTGAGGTTCATTCATGCAACAGTGTGGCTGGAGGATGTCAAAAGCGCCAAACCACTTAATCAGCCTTGAGTAGACATCTGACATTCCCCAACATACTGTCAGATATCAGGTTACATCACTGGCAAACATGCAGTTATCTCACTCTGATTGACTCGCTGCTGCAGAGGAGGCCTGTAAATAAGTGAGTGTGTAATGGGAACAGTCTAATTTTAACTGTGTTGTTCCACAGTGATGGTGAGGCATTTTAGCGGTAAAGTTTTCCATTTGCCATCTGTAACTTGATGTAGCTATAAGAAAAGAGATGTAATGGAAAAAGAAAAACTGGCCAGTGTATACAGGTAGCCGTTTTCTTTCTGACATTGATCCACATGCATCTGATGTCTGTTAAACACTGCAACAGTTAACATGTCAGTTAATATTTCTGTTCTGTCAAATTAAATGTGACCTTGTCAAAATAAATGGCTACTCATACAACCAATAAATAAGTGTTCTGTGTGACATGACAGAGACACAGCTCTTCTATAAATTAATAAATTAAGATTTCAGCATCTATTAATGACAGCACCACTCAGTGTTACCTTTTTTGCCCGTCTTCCTGCGCATCCTCATCTTAGGAAAAGAGGGCCAGGAGTAGTTGAACGGAGAGTCAGAGTCAGAATCCATGATTCGCAATCTTCAAGAAAATCTTTATCCAGCTCAAGGTGTCTGATAAATAAATGAACAGCGCCTCAGTTTACATCCATTTCCCAAAGGATGAACAGACTGCGGACTGGCTGCAGTGTTCTCTCTCCTTTTTCCAGAGTCCCGCTGTAGACACTCTTGACACTTCAGGAGTGAGCCAGCATGTTCCCCTCTGTCTCCCCCAACCACCCCTCCCCCTAAAATCCACCCCTTCCCCCTCCACAACTCTGCACCAACTGTCCAACTGCGCAAGGACCGAACCCTGTCGTCTCCCTCTGCTCCTGTTCTTGAGCTTTCTCTATCTCAAGAACAAGAGTGTGTCCTGACTTTCTGACTTCTCTTCTCAAATCTGTGCCAAACTTTGGGTCTCTTAGTGTCTCTCTGTCCTCCTCAGTCACTCATCTTCCACACACAGTACGGAGGGAGAGGGAGAGAGATCAACACATGCTGACAGGCGCAGGGGGAGGAGTATATTGACGGCCGGAAAGAGTGACTGAAGGAGGGAGAGAAACAGAAAGAGACAAAGTCAAATATAGGAGTGACTTCAGAACCTACAGTGAAGACAAACACAAGGGCAGCAGAGGTGAGTCTCAGACACGGGAGAAATCATTAACCCTGTGAGTTCATGATTGTCTTAGAGATGCCAGGCTGCAGAGCTGCACACTCCACACACTCCAAGGTACAAGCCATTCACCCCAAATATGCCTGATGCCACGTCTGAAGAGACTGCTCTTCAGACGCTGCTCTTCAGACGCTGTCTCTTTCTCTGTATTTTAGCATGTCAAAGCCAAGCTGAGGAGGAAAGGGGGTTAGAGCAGGGGGGGGGGGACTGCCAGGTCAGCAGCCTCACCATGGAGACAGCACTGAGCGCTGCTGTTTTTTTCTTCTTCCATGCCCCTCCCCCCCACCCCTCGCCAACTTGCAGGAGTACAGTGCTCAATTTGCAGCAGCAAGGACACATAGAAGTTTGGCTAGAGGTGGTAAAAGTGAGAGAATGGGATGGTGAAGGGGGTTTAAGAGACAAACCAGACAATGGCACTCTGGAAAGAGGCCCAACATAGGTTTATAAACGCACATAAATGAAGGAATGTGATAAAAAAAAAGAGAGAGCGAAAACAGGGATGAGAAGAGTTTTGTAGGCAGAATATAGGCAGGAAACAGAAGTCCACAGAAACTATAGAAAGTAGTTCCTGTGTGTGCGCTTGGGGAGGGGTGATACAGGGTGTTGGCACTGTACTAGTGAACATTAATGCTGCCTTTGTGGGGTCTGTGTGAGGTTTAATCCTTTTTTTCCGTTCTCCAATTAGATCCCTCAGCCGGGGTCGAAGACTCTTGTTAGCGTTCTTGGCGTTGCACTCATCGTCTGTTGTCAACCTGCCAGACTATCCATATCATAAATCTTTTTCTCTTCGTCTCTCTCTCTTCCCCTCTATTACACACACACACACACACACACACACACACACACACCATTCTCACAGTCTCTGCTCTGCTCTCCCTGGGGATCTCAACAAGCTGCTGGAAGACTGCATTCGGCAAAGCCCTGGCAACCCCCATTCAGCCAAAAACGCCCCCTTTTTTTCACTTCCCCATACCCCTTGCCCCCTTCCAAGCGCTCTTCCCCACAAGTGCACACAAACACTGACAACACACACACACACACACACACACACATCAACCTCCTTCCTCGAAGAGCAGAGCTCCTCGGGATGAAGTGGCCCTTTGCTGTTTGTTCACTAAACTCACGATATAATGCTGACCTGGGAGGGTGGGACTCGGGGGCATGGGTGTATGGGTGCATGAGTCTGTCTGTTTGTGTGTGTATGTAGGTATTTGGGAGCAAGTGTGTGTTTTTGGTCGCGTATTTTAATTTTGGGGGCATTAGGAGGGCAGATGTGGGGGAAAGAGGAGGGGAGCGGAAGGGTGGAAGAAAATAGAGAACTATTATATTTACATTCTAAAACTTGTACAACCTGTTGTGGCAGTACTGTATGTCATTACAGTCCTGGCAACAAAGTTACAGTCATTTGAATTCGAGGGAGGACCGAGCTGACATCAAGAAGAGGAAGGGAACGGAACATGACATCTATGCTCAAAATTCCTCATCCCTTGACGAAGCTCTGTGTACAGAAGTTCTGTCTGTGTATTTGATGACGCATTAGCTCAAGTCAAGCGGCTATATCGCATGTGATAAAAACAGACTGGAATCCCACTATATGCTTCACTGCTTTGTTAAAAAAAACAAAAAAAACAACCTGCTCGCCACTCGTAAGGCCCAACCGCTTAGAAATGTCTAATGAGGAATTGAAATTCCTCAAAGGTCAAATAAGCATTGTAATCCTGGAAGAATAACATGTATAAAACCTGAATCATTTTCAGTCTGAGCTATTTTTTTAATTCAAACATGGCACTGAGGGGAAACTTGGAGAAAAACAGGATTCAAGTAACCAGTGTTATTCGTCTGAACCACAAAGAGAGTTTGAGGTCACAGGCAGGCAGTCTTCAAAGTCTACACAGAAAAGGTCCTCAATCAGCCAACAAACATACACACACATTCACAAATACACATATGCAGACAGAGTACAAAATGGCTAAACCATATAGCGTGGAAAACAACACCAGCCACAGGAAGTCAAGATTGCAGATGTCCTGTGCCAAGTGTTATAAAGCCTGAAGCCTCAGCTTGTAACCACAGCATTCTTACACTGAGGCATCAGTCTTCTCTGCAGCAATACAAGCCAATTATTAACCCACAGGATGTTCTCACTCTCAAATCCTTCCCGTCCAGAATCAGAGTGAAGCCACCTTCAGCCACCTAGTTAGGATTCATTTATGCTCCCATGTCACTGCTGGCAGGAATAGGATGACTCAGAATTGGTTACAGGAGTGTTCACTACATATTGTATTAAAAACAGCCACAGTCACTGTAAACACAGGGGGACCAAACTCCAAAAACTCCAGAGAGAGGGGGGGCAAGACAAGCCAGGGGGCTGAAATGTGATCCTATAGTCTGTGGGGATGGTTGACAACCATAGTCGAGGATTAGAGTTGAGTTCCAAGTTCTGTTCAGGAAAGGAAATGTTTCCTGCAGTTGGACTCACTTAATGATTGGAAGCTACTTGGATAACTTCCTATGAATATAACACCACCTATAACAACAATGATCACTTTCAGTCTGCACAAAACATGATCTACAGCTGATGCACCACAAGCTCTAAAATTAAAACCACATCTAAAAACAGGCTTCTGAGAAAGTAACCTTGCTTAGAAAGAAGTTTGAAAAGACTTTTAAAAATAAAATCTTTACCAGAGTCACACCGCGATGGATCGTCCTCTTCGTCCTCCTCATTCAGGGAAAACATCAGTTGCTCCTCATAGACCTGAGTGAAAAAACAGGGAACCTTTCACCAAATAGCACGCACATTTCCACAGTGAGACTTTCTCATCAGGCTACAAGCACGCCACAAAAGTTAGAAAAAATCGAGTAGAGCTAAGTAGAAAAACAAATGTGTTTGGCAAGAGCCTAGGTGTGTGACAGAGAAAGATCAATTAGGTAACCATCTGTATCACATAAAACAGGTCCTATTGGATGACCAGAATCACGTGCACATGCCACCTCTCAAAACATTGAAATATACACTTGACTGCTCCCAAAGTTAGCTATTCAGTGGCATGTGCAAGGTGCCAACTCCAACACCTTAACAATAAGGGTGAAACAATGTGGCGCACTGATGGGCAGTCAGTGCCTTGTTGGGGCCATGACCGCAGTTTGCCATTGGCTGATGCAGATGTTCATGGAAACTGAATGGAGCTTTGAGAGTTTTACAATTTGAAATCAGATATCCAGGATTATTTTTAAGTAACACCTGTTGTTGCAAAATAAAAGCACCAGATTAGTCTGGAAGTTTTTGGAAGGACAGCAAACATATGACTGATCTCATCAGATAAAGGTGTTTGAACACAAGTTCCAGGGAGATTTACAATACGAGTAAAATAGATTCAGGTCATATTTCTCTGTTTATGTAAATTATTATGAGAAAATCCATCCCTGTCCTTGCATCAAATACTCACATTTTCTTCTACAGCAGAGTTCCCTCCATTAATATCAGAATACAGTGCTGAAAGAAGAGAAAACATAGTCACAGCTATACAGCAGCCATAAAACGTAAAAGAGGCTCGAGTAAGCACAGATGTTTGTCCGTTTTTAATGATGTATGCACCATGTAAAGTCTTTATTTTCTTTTCTTTTCATAACCTGGGGAGATCTTTACCATGCGGCCTTGATCTCCTTTCTTTTCAATTAACTACCACGTGCATCCCAGATCAAAGGACGCAAGGACTGCTTACCAGAAACAAAGCAGCGACACGCAAACATTAATGTTTGGGTGGTTTGACATGAGGCCTGGGGTCACATAAAAATATAAAGGCAGGAAATGTAGGAGAGGGAAGCGGCAGCGACCCATAAAGTATATAAAAGTTGAGAGAGAACGTCAGAGACAGAAAATACATGACAAGAGGAGGCGTAAAAAGCAAAGGCTGAGAAGGGAGAAGATGTAAAGTATAGGAAAATGCTAAACAACCTTACTTTGACAAAGTTCTTTCTGTACCTCAGCATGATACCATAAAACACATTCACTCAAGTTTAATACAGAGATGCCAGCTGGCTCTGATGCTGAAGTTGTTTCCCACAGACTTGCAATACCTCAAAAGCACACAGGAGGGCAGTCAATACTCTAACCTGATTCAAGCCACAGTATCTAGACTCAAAAACCACTAGAACAAAAATTGGCAGATCAAATCAACATAAAAGAGAAGAGTTAAGACAGGGTAGTTAAGTTCAACTAGATCTCTCAAGTCCCACCAAGCATACAGATGAGGGAGGGTATGATACCGTTCTCTGTAGGGATATCCAACAGTTCTTCCTTCCCTAAGACGGTCTCCACACGCTCCCTCCTTAGTGCTTTGATCTGTGTGAGGAAAGGTAATGTTTAAGTGAGAGGGTTCAGTGAACTAAAATTTATAGACTGAATATATATGGACTGATTTTGACTCCATGCTTACTTTATATGTGAAATTAATCAATTTCCAACTAGTTTTATTTTGATGGTGTTTTAGTGTAGAGGTGCTAATGAAAGGCCCAATCATTAATTTTGACTATAAAAATGCCAGGTTTATTTGCATATCTGACCATAATAAACAGCGTTCTGTTTTAATGCTGTGTTTGCATGCCTTTACCAGCAACAGACAGCAGTGACAACCCAAACTCACCTCTCTGATGAAGACTTCATCTCTGAGCCGGTCTCTGAGGAGCAGGATGTCAGCGTGCCGGCTCTCCTCTGTGCTCCACCTCAGGTTTTGTCGGACGGTCAGAGTCAGGTTCCCCGTATCATGACAGAACCTCAGCAAGCGGGACCGGTCTGCCCACACCTGAGACAGACCTGCTGGAGGCGTGGCTAGAGGATTGGGTGGGCTGTAGCATAACGGGTGGGTAAGTTTAACCACAAGTCACAACAAAAAACATGAGTATTGATATTCTTAAAAAATACTGTTTTCATCATTAAAACTGTGGAGACTTTCAAAGCCATTAGACATTATAAATTAATCTCCACAAGTACTGTCACTCAATGCAGATGATGATTTTTTCCAAACAATTAAACCAGCCAACAATGCTGGGCTAAAGGTTTATGGATCCTTATAGGTGTTAGCATTTTATATGTCCAAAAAATGTAGATCAACCAGTATATTTACAGTATTTTAGAGATTGAAAGAATGCAAATTATCCGGGGTAATAGCATGGGGCCGGCTCAGTAGTGCTGTGGTTAGCATTGTTGTCTTCCAGCAAGTAGGTTCTGGGCTTTTCTGCATTGAGTCTCCCTACCTGCATGGGTTTTCTCCGGCTGCTTTGGTTTTTTCTCACAGTCCAAAGACATATAGGTTAGTTTAAATGGCAACTCTAAATTGTTGTCAATATAGGTGTGAAGGGTTGCCCTGTGATTGACTGGCAACCTGTTTTGGATTCTCTGACCCTCTAAAAGGATAAACTAATGAATGGGTAATGGGAAGTGATGGGGTAAAACTGGGCTGTTTCTGCATTTAAAGGAAAGCTTTTCCTTATTGTTTTGTGGGGGAAAGCTCTGCACTGAACACATAATGTAACAGCAAAACAGTGATTCATTTGTCAGTATCTCTTCCTGAAGTGCCCCGTTGAAGCTCATAATCTTACTGTGTGAGCAGCTCCAGTAGCTCAGTGTTGTCTGCTGTCTGTGCCAGCTGCAGCGGTGTGACTCCATCTTCGTTTGGCAGACTGACAGCCATCAGACCCCCTGGCTGACAAAGAAGCAGCTCTGCCAGCCGATACAGACCCCATCGCACGGCCAGGTGTAAGGGAGACTCCCTGAGACTGTGCTCTGGAGATGAGGGAAGAAATATAATAACAACATGAAAAACTTAAGTCTGCAGAGATAACACTATGCAGTTGGATCTAAGACAGCTGCTGAATGGAAGAGGGAAGTGAGATTAAATAAGCCAGCGTCATGACAAAAATAGGAGGAAACTAATGTGTCAAGAATCTCGTCTTGATAACCACCTCCCTATGATAATTAACCTACATGTCAATGATTGATTTCTACTCTTGCACATCACTGGATCCCTCTGTTCCACTGACCCATTTTAAGACATAAACGCTCTTCAACAAAGTGGTGACAGATTCTTATTTGTGTGGCTGCCACTCAATGCAGTTCAGCAATCTGTATCCAAGTACCTGGCCTGTGTCTGTTACATGCAAGCAACTGGTAAGCTTAGATATGTACTGTTGAATTTTTAAAAATGCAGCATTCACTATAATCTTAAAATACATCTCTGAACATTTCTTCAGGATGAACGTAATATTATTAAAAGGTAAAAAAGTCAGTGCATCTCAGCCTGATCAAAGGAAAGTCCCACTGGATGGATGAAATAATATAAGCACCTTACAGTGCTCTACAATACAAGCTCTGTAGACTATATCAGTTTTGTGAAGGTTACAATTTTGTTTTTGTTTTGACTGTTAATCAAATATCTCGTTAAGTGTATTTTAGTGAAACCACTGCTTCTGTCTCAGTTTTAGTTGGGTTTGGGATAGGTCATCAAGATCATTGTAACTTTCACTGGTAATCTTGCAGAATTTGTGACTGCAATTCAGATTTACTACAATAAGTATTTATAAAGGTAACTGCAGAAATGAGTCACATTAACTTGAATAACAATAAGTAGTGTCTGACAGCTTTCATAAAGGCCGGACAGTAACCATTTTCCTAACAGAGTTTTCAAGGCAACATGAGCAAACTTACAGAGGTATAAAAGAGGCCAGACATGCTGTCTGAATTGATTATGCATCAGTCACTAACACTGCAAAAATGTGTAAAGAAAACTCCCCGTGAGTCACAGGGAAAATTCACAAAGAGAAACACTGACTGAAGGACTTTTAATGGGATATTGCTTAGCAACACCACAAACTACAGCCTCAGAAAATCATTCATCACAATCAATATTTCCTGCAGGGGCTATTTTACTGCAAAGTATGCCATTTTACACATTGGGATTGATGTTGGATCTTTACAATAAAAACTACCTGAAAATTACTTTATTTATTTAAGATTTATATTTCGGTCCTGTTTGCCTTTGTATTATAGTCGGCACTAGAATGTGTTAGAAAACATAAGGAGGACAGGTGTTTTTCACCCACATACTGTAGGGCAATCTATGAATCAAGACTGGTGCAATAAACACTTAAATGTACCTTTATAAAAGAGATTAGCCCATAATTACTTTACAGATCTAAAGGCTCCACTTCGGTTCTTCTGTTTATGTCCAATGATAATTTTTATCCAAAACCCATCAGGGCGCAGTTAACACTTTTGCCAGCTGTATGTCAACATTTTTGATGCTCAATTTTTCAGAGCTGCATTACTCCAGAGAGAACATAATAATTCCAAGCTTAGGTGCAGTTTGCAGATTTTGTGACATCAGGATTTCAGTTTTTCCAGTGCCTTTAAAAATGCAGAATGCACTCTTAGCAAATGTTACAACCAAAGGAAAGTAAGGGATTCACATGCAGCATTGCCAATACAGTGATGTCATAAGCAGTGTTATCAAATTAACTGTAGACATTTAGAGGGAGACGTTGCGATGAAACAGACTGCCATAACTATATTAACGCTAAATCTAGTTTGTTATTTATGTAGGTGGCCCCTCACAAACACTCAGATCATACAAACAGATGGTGGCATCTAGTAAACATGGTGGTCAGCACACACACAAGCCACACACACACACACATATAAACACACTTGCCTTCAGATTTATTGAGCTCTGCCTAGAGCTACTTCCAGATGGAAATGCTCTATTAACCACATTACATGCTGCTTAATTGGCGTTGATGAATTCAAAGCCAACAGAAGCACACATGTGACCATGTTCACTTCCGATTTCAGCCCAATGAGCCCGGAAAATGGGAATGATGGCAGAGAAGAAGGTGGGTGGAGAGGAGCGAGTTAAGGTTGCTGAGAAATGAGGTGATGACGATACCTGCCAACTGCATCTCTGCTCACTAACTGCCTTCAAACATTTTTGTTCATAAATATAGTACATCCCACTTTAGACCAAACAGTGTCTTTCAACCATCTTCTCCTAATAAAAGCATTCCTTGACCTTCTTCATCTGTCAATTTGCACCACAAAGTTTCATTTATTTATCTACACTTAACAAAATTATAAACGCAACACTTGTTTTTGCCCCCTTTCATCATGAGCTGTACAGTGAAAACCGAGAGTCATCTGTGAAGAGAGCACCTCTCCACAGTGCCAGATGCCATCAAATGTGAGCATTTGCCAACTCAAGTCGGTTACGACGACAAACTGCAGTCAGGTCGAAACCCTGAAGAGGACGACGAGCATGCAGATGAGCTTCCCTGAGACAGTTCCTGACAGTATGTGCAGAAATTCTTTGGTTTTGTAAACCGATTGTTGGAGCAGCTGTCCAGGTGGCTGGTCTCAGACGACCTTGGAGGTGAAGATGCTGGATGTGGTCCCTTGGCAAAAGTGCTCACTAACACCGATTTTGACAGATTTGTGAACAATATTTGAGAGAAATAGGCCTTTTGTGTACATAGAGAAAGTCATAGATCTTTGAGTTCAGCTCATGATGAATGGGGGCAAAAACAAAAGTGTTGCGTTTATAATTTTGTTCAGTGTATTATCCATCTCATATGTACAGTTTTTTGCAGACTTTGCAGGAATGCCAGTTCAGCAAGATAAGATAATCCTGCTCTCACCATCTCCACTGTGGTTCCCGAGTACATTCCAGTTTTGGGGGATATCCAGGTTGGACATGGCCAGGGCCACGCGGCGATCCATAGCCCTGCGAGAGCTCTCCTGGCCCAGGTTGAAGAGGCTGCTTAGCTCCTTGTGATCCGTGGAGTTTAGACAATGTCCGTGGATTACCAGGTGCTCTGCCAGGTCCTGAGAATGAAGCAGTCATGAATAAGATACAATCTGTGATAACTGGTGTGCAATGCAAATAAAAACAGCAATGTCAAAACTACAGCTATGCAACTGTCCTGATGGTTTTACTTGTTTTTGATGCAAAACATGTTTGGAGAATTTTACGACTTGAGATGAGTGACACACTCCACACTAAAAATGTAAAAATGTTTCAACAACAATTTCATCCTTTTAACTTAATATTACACTCTACAGTCGGGGTAAGATGGATTTTTTTCCCTACAGCATGAAAAATCTGTGAACAAGAATCTGTGTACGAGCAGGTCGTTTTTACCACATTTTTACCTATGTGCACTGTAAAGGATCTTTTTTGTTTCTTCCTTACCTGAGCATCATCTTGGACATACTCCAATGAAGCTCCGCCTACCCAGGTGAGGGGTGTGGTTTCAGAGCACAGGTAGGCCTGGACAGACACCATCTCAGCCAGATTATGTCCTAAAGAGGGACACAATGCAGCAAATGCCAGACTTTACTCCATACAGAGTTATATCTCTTTATATTAATATGAGCTGCAATATGCAGTGTGAGACCCACGAAGCCTTCTTTCTTTCTTATTATCTTCCTGAATGCTGATAAAAGGCACTGCCTGCAACACGTTTCAAGTCTGCTTCAAACTGTATTAAAATCCACTGAAATTGATGGCCACCAGGCGTAACAAAATCTATCTAAAAATATTCATAATCTGTGATAAATGAATGAAAATAATTTAAAATATATAGTATATTGGTAACAAAACCACCAGTCCTTAAAACACCTATATTTCAGCACAGAGCTTAAATACCATAAAAGATTACCTGAAAATGTTCTCAGATTTTCATTTTATCGTTTTATAACTTATAAAGGTGGATATTTCATTTTTGTGATAGAGAAGGAGACCTGGTTTTAATATTCTAGCTACAGTGCTCAAGCCTGCAGGACTGCCGGTTGTCTGTGTCAACCTACACAGAGGCTCAGTAATGTTGACATATTGTTTATGGAACTGTTTCCCTCTAGAGAGAAGCTGATAAGATTCTGTGCCTTTCCAGACCGGAAGACACACTGTGTGTGTGTGTGTGTGTGTGTGTGTGTGTGTGTGTGTGTGTGTGTGTGTGTGTGTGTGTGTGTGTAGATTAAAATAGTGATACGCTGTCCCTGAGTATATCACATACAGGAGTGGAAAATCTGGGATTGTCAGGATGTGCAGTTTAATGTCTGAACATGGGTTTGATAAATAAATTCTCCCCTTTTAATGTAAAACATGAGAATGCACCCCAAAATGTATACAAACATACAAACAATAACACAGTAATACAGTACACATCATAAAGACATACACATGCACATACCAGGCACTATAAAGCAGAGCATGACATCACTGTGAGCCCTGGTGACATGGACCAGTGTGGATCCTTCCAAAACAACATAGACCTCTGCACCCTCTGGCAGCGAGTCTAAACCCTCCAGCAATGCAAATACCTTCGCCTGGCCCTGAGATAAAGAAAGGTGAGAGAGGTTGAGAGGAAATAAAGAAGAATGATGCTGGAGAGCAAACAATATTTCTGTTCCTAAAGATACTGGATCATTTTAGAGTTAAGACTCTATTCTAATGCAATCTTCTACATTTCAGTGAAGTACACCAAATCCCCTGACAGCATTCCTCTAGAGCATAAAATAAAGCATTCCCCCCTCAATAAAAACAGGAATGTCTTAGTCTCTACTCCAAAGACCTGCCCTGATCCCAACAGGTCAGAACACTTTAGATTTCTGATCTGAGGCAGAAGAAGGTGAACTAGACAAGCACAGTTACACATTGGCATCCTTTTAAAAATGTTGTGCATATCAGATGTGGGTGTGACATTATGTTGTATATCAGCGTCACCAGACTATAAATCCTCACTTAAGATGGCATGGCTGAGCTGTTCATTGATTTATCTAGGGCTGGGTATCGTTAAAAATGTTTTCATACTAGAGCTGATGCACTACCTGAGTTTGGTCACGAGTACCAAAATTATTCTCTTTTTGTTTTGAAAAAGAGGAGAGCATTCTCAAATGTAGTTGTACACAGTCTTTGCCTAAATAAAATGGTCTAAAGTATTGAGGTTAGACACCCAACCACAGACACAACATGCAGAAAAGTTTATTTAGAGAGCCACTGAGCTATTAACAACTACAGAACATGCACCCCATCAGTGTTAGGATACTGGAGCTTTGAAGAAAACCCACCTTAAAATATTTAAAGCAGTATGAATTGTTTTTTGTGCACTTGGAGACAGCGGGACCAGTTACTCATACAACACAGACATCCCATTTTGCCATCTTTTAAAGTGGATTTGGCAAACAGTTGCCTAATTACACATCCAGAAAACACGAAGAAACTCATGCATTCATTTGGAGTCATGTTTCCAGCCACCTGAGGAATGGAAGTCCAATATTCACTTTTTAGCTCTGTTTTTGGTCTCCACCCACACCTGAGGGAAATATCTGGCTCTTCAGCAGCTAAATTCTCTATCGTGTTCACCAGCTGGTTGTTATCTTTCCCGGTCTACTGTTTGGTGCTAGGAAGGTAACATAAAATCAGAGCTTTTTTTTTGGTTGAAAACAATGGGTTGATGAAAGTGGTGGGGCTCGCTCGACCCAAACTACAAGCTGTAAAACCAAATCACTGAGCTAACACAGGCTAAAAAGCTTTGGGGAGCTGAGGAGAACTGCAGTGTTGGGTAATAATTATCTATGGTTTTCACGGGTATTACTTTGAGCGACTCCTTTCACACTACACAAAGTCATTTAACTGAATTTAATGTTAATAGAAAGATACTGATGATTCTTTACTGTGGATAAATGGCTGCAGTATTTAAACTGCATGTGACTGTAACTGAGTTTCATATATTTTACAATTTAAACATAAAGATTAAACATGTGCTTTCAGTTTCAGTCTCTTGGAGCCAACGCTTTCCACAAACATCAAACAGTGGCAGGGGAAGAAATCTATTGTAGAAGATATCAATTTGTCCACCTCAGTGGCCTCAATAGACCAGACAAGAATGCAGCCACAAGGCACACTGTGTGTGTTATTCTTGGAAACATATCAAACAACTGACTGAGGCAGGAGTAGAGGAGACAGGTTGAATAAAAGAAGGGTACAGCAAATAAATGTAAATTATATTTCCTAATTTAAGATTCGTATTGGTCGGATGGTATAAGAATGAGGGTATTAAGTAGTATCTCTCTTTGTCTCAGCAAGCCATCTATTTGCCTTGGATCAACCTCAACAGCTGACCTGATTTCTCACGCTATAAAATGGAGAGGCTTTTCTCTTTACCTCTCTTGCTGTCTCAGATAGAGACACTGTGAGTAATCCTGGCTCCGTGTCTCACCATCTCACCTAATCCTACCTTCAGGATCCCTTATCCATTTCTTTATCCCAAGTCGTCAGATCTTTGACAGATTGAACATCAGGTTTACCACCAATTTTAGAATGTCTACATAGCTTCTTCTATACCCTCATTAAGACAGATGTTGATGTGATTAACCAGGTTGACCATTAATGATGTTGGGGCCACCATAGTCAACAGTGGGGACTACTGGAGGCAGAGGAAAGATGGATAGGAACTGACTTTGTAAGCAAAAACAGTTGATGATGCATTAAGTGATAGGATGTGTGCCAGTCTAGCAATATGACACTTTGCTTTGCCTTCCAGACTTTGAACAGAAGCCAAAAAACTCTCAGGTGGATGTGTGCACATGTATTCAGCGGATGAAGCCTACTGACTTTTAGTGATCTCCTGAGTTTTCCTTTAGAAATGCTGACATTTTTAATGTATCAATAACTATGGATGGCCATGCATTCTGGCATAGATTTCCATGGTGCACAGAGTTACGTGCAAAAACATCTTAGCACGCAGTTCGCATTTTGCTCCAAGCCTCACAGAGTAAAACTGAGTTGTTGCATAAATGTATTGCTTAATTCATTTGTGAACCTCTATAGAAAGCAAGCCCAGTATCTGAGAAGTAGGTGCTTCATTGATTTCAAGATGGCATGTCCACATTACAACATTTGGTAACCTTTACGTAAAATGAAAACGGCTGACAAATCCACTCAAAGGTTTAACACAACCAGAGACGACATCACAAATCAAACTGATAGCAAATTGGAAAGTTCCTTTCCAACTCTGACTAATTAAAACACAAATAAAAAAACATCACTGTGAATGAATCACAGAGTTACTGATTTGCAAGTTATACACAAAAATGCCAGGCTGCTGTTGTCACTGCTGTGCTGATGAATAAGGTTATTTTTTTCCTGAAAAACTATGATTCAATGCTAATGCAATCCAACAGCAAAACCAGACATGTTTCATTCAAAGACCAAAGTCCCTGTTTGATCAAAGTCGAAAACATCCGTCCCCTGTCATCATGATGTCCTCGTCCACCCTTATGCCAAATCTGAAGTCTCTTTTTCTTTTTTTCAATTGCGCATACATAGTGAACTTTATGAAATAACTTTATGAAATTACATGTAATGTGTTGAAGTGTGAACCAAAAACAAGGCTATCCTTTGCAAGCATTTTTATTAAGCATAAGGGTTTGGTCATGAGAACAAACTTTGAGACTTTCAGTTATTATAAATGAAGCTGCTGATCTTTTACTGCATTCCAAACTCAATTTGCAGACATTTTCCAGAGGGATAAGTAACTCTTGAGAGTAATTGAAGATGCTGGTCTCAAACTTGACTTGCAAACTGGAGCACATACTCACATACAGAGGCACTTTTCTCCTGCTCAGCTCCATCTGCACAGAAACTGCAGGCAAGGACAGACATTAAACAGACATTTGAGAGCCACAAATGAAAACTCGCACTCAGCCATGTGACTCCGCATTACTTCTTTGGTTATATGGTTATTCTGCCTGATCCTCTGATCCTGAAGAGATTATCAAACCATATCCGTGCCAAGCAGAGGGTTTCTGATGAGAGAGGATCATCTTTTGATCACAAGTAAGAGAATAATGATTTTAATGATGATACTTTCTACCTTGGTGCGTACAGTGGCAGAATACCAAATATGCCCACATCCAAACACACAGGCAGTGTGTAGTCTACTCCTTCATGTGTGTTTGTGTGTGTTAAAGTAGGAAATCTACTGCATTTCAGTGCTGCAGGGTTCAAGTCTGTACTTTGTCACATCCAAAAGTGGAACCAACAGCAAGATCTTAACATAACCATTTTTCAAGAAATTGTTTCCTGTGCAATCACATTTTGCATTGACATTTATAATGATATATCTATATTAGACCAAATATTACTGAGCAAAGGCAAAGCATCCACAAACCGAGAGGACAGGACTTTGTGCAATTTTGGAAGTGAGCTAGCTGTTTGACACAATTTAATTATTTAATGGCACTATAGTGAACATTATTAAATTTCACATCACAACAATGTCGCTTTTTAAAAAAAACCAAAAAACATTTTTCTTATTGCTTTCAAATTAATTTAACTCGTAGGTTAATGTTGACCTATTTAGCTGCAAAATATGAGGCTCTATTTGGGGCTACTTGTCAGGGTTGACATATTAGCAAACTGTCAATATCACAGGAAACAAGCCACGTTGAAAAAAAGTCAAAAGCTAGTAAAAAAGGGGTGAATATAACATATTGACGTACTTACCTTCAAAGGAGCTCAAACTCTGGCAGAAGAAACCTGATACTGCGCTTAAATTTAGCAAAAGAAAACACCACCTAACTCGGATTCATTCTCATTTTGCTAACTGCTCATTGAAGTGTTGCTGTTAGAGCCACAAGTTCAGAGATGGCGTTGAGCCGGTGCAGCTGCTGTTTCCAGTCTGAGCTGCAGCGTCCACTGACACAGCATCCTCCTCTCTGTCAGCGTTGATGCTTTCTGTCTTCCGTCTGGTCTAGACAAATGCAAATTCCCCCATATGTGTCAAAGTGAAGCGTTTCTTTGAGGTTACAGCGACCCCTAATGGGAGGCGATAAAGCAGTCCACGGAAAAGGGTAATAATAATAATAATAATACCATGTTGAAATCTGTATCATCAGTGTAAATGTAACAGTGTAAGAAAGAGTAAAGGCAATTTAACACAATTATGATCAGTCAGTTTTCATATTAAAAAGATTTATTTTCATCTGCTTATAAAACATTTGTCAATGCCAAATATTATGAACACACAAAGCAGACATTCACAGAGAAATCATTCAAACACAAGCGTACACACACGAAAGTGTAATTATAAGACTTCCAATAAAAGCAACACTTTACATTCACACATTAGGAGATTCTTCATACAGTAGATGCATGTTCTCCTTGTTGCCTGTTGTGTTTTCAGTCACGCTCAGTCAAAACACCAGAGTGAGACCACAAGTTTGTTAGCCTCTGAAAACCTGTACCAAAATGCTTCTGTTTGGTCATTAGTCTATGACATGCAGCCTGTCATGTCGGGAGATTTGTGTGTGATGTTTCAAAAAGAGGTTTCAGAGTTGTAAAGGCACTCTAACCAAGTCTAAAGCAGTTCCCCCCCCTTCAAGCCTCAGGTGGCCTGAAGCTGTGGTCTTGAGGTATTTGCTTCTCCCTGGGCCAGGCCGTTGGACCTGCTGATGCCTGGGGAAGGTACCTCCTTCCTAGGGAGGGAGGAGGCGAACATTGTGTCCAACATTCCCAGCACCTCCAGAAGGTCCTGCTGGTAGTCGATCTCTCTCTCCAGCAGCTCCTGCAGACGCAGCAGCTGTCGGTCCACGACTGGTGACTGGCCGATTACTGGCCTATAGATGTCGAGGATCATCTCAGCCGCTGTTACGAGGACAGGAGCGAACCTGGGGTCAACCAAGTTCCTGGAGAAAAAACAGAAACAAGTTTAAGTATTCATGTTGCAAAATATTTCTGCACAATTTGACATGCACCTGCAAGATACCAAATTCATTGCATCCAATAACATTTTTTGGTAAAATCTACTTGAGTAATGATGTTTTGTCTGGATCTTACCCTATGAGGAAGTTGAGCAACTGAGAAAGTCCCTGTTCATCCCTTCCTGCCAGAGCGTTCTTCAATGTTCCTCTTCGATCCAGCTCCTTTATAACAGCAACTGTGATCTCTGGCTTTCTCAGTCTTGTCCATGTCTATGATTAAAAATAAAATATGTTTGTGCATACAGGATATCCATTTCACTTTGTACAACTCAGCGACAGGAAAGTAGCATGTGTCACGGCTTTATATTGCAAATTGAAAAAGAAAGATAACTTTAATTAAAACAACAAGGAACCTCAAGAAAATGATAAACTGATTTAACCTTGTTGCTAAAGTTATAAATTCATGAAAGGTGTACCTCCAGGGCTGTGTCCAAAGCCTTCGATACATTAAATTTCTTGAGCTGCTTGTCATATTTGGCCAAATGTTGTTTCACCGGCTTACTGACAAGATAATCATCCTGGAAAATGATGGAGAACCAAGACAATAATTAACAGTATTTTGTAGAAATCAATAAGTCAGTGTGTCTCTTGGGGGAATAACCACAGACCACATCATGTCATCATCATGCTACTGCATGTTACTAAATGTAAACGTACCTGTTTAGGGACGTAGTTCTTCCCCTTCACAAAAACACGATATGATGGCCGTCGCCTCTGTTGGCCAGAGATTTCCTTCGACTCTTCAAGGCTTTTCCTGTGTTTGATACTCAGAATACCGTTGGTCATACCCACAACAATGGACTCATCATCCGGCTGAAGAGAAAGAAGTATTCTTAGTTTTATTGTCAATAACTGTCAAATCTCTCTGAGGAGCAGTGAGCAGGCCAGAAAATCCATTTAATGATGTGCTATACTTGATGTAACAATATAGTATATTATCATCAATATGATATAAAACACAGTGCCTATTATAGACCATGGCTTTAGCTGGCATTTCTTTTTAGGAGTGCATGCTCCTAAGAAAACTAAAATTGTGGTGATGATCAAAAGGGAATATCCAAAAGCACTGAAAGGCCAAAGTAAAAAATGCCTTGTCAGCTCACTCTGAGGTTGCAGTGTTCCAGAAACCCTACACCTCCTTGCCAACACCACGAGGAGAGGATGTACTGTTTCACCTCCTTTCAATTTAAATATCTGGCAAAAATAGATATTTCTGCTGGCTGCGGCATTACTTTACAGTCTCCGAGCTGGTCTCTCAAATCACAGCTCCCTCTGAGGGTGAACCTCAGATACAAGCAAATTTCAACCCTCTATACGGAGTTATTTTTGAAATTTTAATTATCATGTTTATAGGCCATAGTCGGCCAAATAAAGTGTTTCCCATCTTGGGTTACTTTAATCAACTAGTAATTGCTTCACTTATCTGAAAACAACTTTATACACTTAATTCATCTGCACACATGAAAAACTAATAATAAAACATGAATGAAGTGAATGTAATTTCTTACAGCCAAGGCCAGACTGAGGATGGACGCAGCATAGTCAAAGTTGTGGACCACTTTATAGTTTGCCGTGTTGTACACCTTTACATGCCTGTAGGACAAACAGAGGCTATGCATTAAATCGGATTCATATAAAAAATATAAGTATGCAACAGTCAGGATAGAATAAATGGCCTCTGACTTCCACTGTTAAGAACATTTTTTTCTTTGCCACTAGTGGATATACACTCATTCCCCGTACCTGTCCAGAGAAGCAGACAGCAGTCTCTGTCCGTTGCTGCTGAGACACAAACTGGTGACAGTTTTGTGATGGTTCTTCAGTGACACCAGAGGCTGGCCTCCTTTTAGCAGATCCCACACTTTCACATAGCGCCCCCCTAAAGAGAGTGAGAGAGATTGACTTTTAATGCCCGGGATAAACATCAGTAAATATATAGTATTTGTGTACGAATGCAGTCATTTGCATGGAGGCAATTGTGTAGGAAAAACTATTTTAGGTTGTCACAACCAACCATATAATGGAGTTAAATCGGTTTGTTCCCCGTTTGTCACAGCCCAGCCCATCCAAATTTGGAACATTTCATACAGTTTTTTGTTATGTCCTGCACAACAAACCGTTCCAACCTGAGGAACCCCCCATTAAATTCAAATACATCTTTTTACGCTGTTAACAGAATTTGTGTTCGGTCTGACAACAAGTTGCCACATTTTCTGGATGCGCCAACTGAGTACAATGATTATACCGCTGGCTACCTGCTGAGACAAGGAGGCCCTCAGAAGGATAGAGAAGGAGACTCTCCACTGGCTGGCCATGCTCCATGGTCATCACACTCTTATCCACTCTGGCATCAAACAGTTTCAGTGTGTGGTCGTAAGATCCTGGGATAAACAACATAAATTGATAGTCACACACAAAGAAAGACCAAACTCGTACATCCTGCATCATTTGTGACTGTGATTATTATTTTTTTCTGCAATTAAGTGTCTGCCTGAGCTGTTTATTTGAACACACTCATTCCCACCACAGTACTGACTTTGCATATTAATTATTCAATTATACTAGGTATGTAAGTGACGTTTTATAAAAGTAGACGGTTGTTACTTTATTTGGATTTGTTTCCTTTCAAGCACCTTGTTTTTAGGTTCTGCAGCATATAGTGCAGAAAACATGATGCTAGTATACCATAAACCTGGTGGGGAAGACCAGTCAAAGTCCAAATGTTGGTAGATTTTGGCTGTTACATCGGTTTGATCTAAAAGCCAGTGTGTTTTCTCTCTCTAATTATAATACTGAGATACACTAAACACTGATGCTAATGGATCAATGTTAATTTCCTGTCCTCCCATTCACTTTTCAGCACTATTTAAAATTTATTTTTTCTTCCATCTCACCAGTAATGAAGAGATCTCTGTTGAGTTTGCTCGTCACACCACAACGAATGTAATCTGTGTGTTCTTGGTAGGTGTTGAGCTCAGTGGCGTTTGGGATGTCCCAAAGTCGACAGGTGTAGTCGTCTGACGCTGTGAGGATCTGGTAACGGTCTGAGGTGAAGTCTGTTATGTGTACTGCCCTGAGCAGAGAAAAATTAAACCATAGACAAAATCTCATCAGTACACTTTAAGGCCTGGGCCTTTATAGGTCAGTGAGAGAGTTTACAGGTTGCCAGAATTCTTGAGATCATCATGAAATGTAGTTGATGGATCACTCAACAATTAAACAATTCCTTTAATGCAAGAACTCCAGAATACACAATCAATACTAGCCAAAAGCCTTGTGCGCCCCTCGACAGGATGGCAACTTAGAACTATCGGTGAATAGTCTGAAATGTATTTTTGGCTTTGGTAACAAAAAAACAATATTGTACATGCTAATACCAACATATGCAGACTTTTTAAACTGTCAGGGACTAGTTCTACTATTAACAGCGTGCTCAACAAAATTGTCACATTATTGCTATATGCAAATATAGTATAAATCTACATGGTTTCCCCTTGTATGCTCTAAGGCATAAAATAAAGGGATTATTCGTCCATTCCTTCAATCATTCTGAAATGATGAGAGCAACAACAGTGGGAACATCTATTAAAAGACACATTTACACACACAAATATTAAGAACTACTCTGCAAAACTGAAAGGCTGGTCAGCAACACTGCCCTACAGTTCTGGCCAGAAGCGTTGACATTCCACACATTTCCCCATAACAAGTATTTCACCTAACGTTGAACATAGCCTCTGCACGGACTAGGTCTTCAGGCCAGGGCATCCCAACTAAAACACTAGAAGACAGTGACACGTGAGATACCTACTTTGTGTGCCCTTTGAACATCCTAAGTGCCACCTTGCCGCTGACATCAAACAGCCGGACCACAGAGTCCTCACATCCTGCCACGAGAAGCTGGCCGTCTGACCTGAACCTGCCACAGTATGCAGTGTCCTTAAACCGTGTGAATGTCTTTACAGGCTCCTGGGAGAATGGCCCATAAATGTGGATCTGTAGAGAGAGTTAAAATGACAAGAAATCTCTCAACTGTTGCACACAGATGAACACTTGTGGTTTTGAATAAACACAAAAGAGAAGCCAACATACTCTTGTGAATGCTGTCACAGCAAAGTTATGTGGAGCCACTGGGGAGAAGTCTATATTTGTGATTGCTCCAAATTCTTTTATCTGGACCGGAGCCTGTGAGAAGCCAACCAAAGATTGAGAAACATAATTAAGGATGCACTTTTCAGTGTTCAATTTTCCAGTAATATTAAGACAGTAGAAGACTCACCTTGTAGTTTTTCCAGTACAGTGTGTCTTGTGTGACTTTCTCTCCCAGTTTAGGATAGAATTGGATTTTTGTAGGTTTAAACGAAGCCATTTCCTTGCTGATCCAAAAATACTCTGTCTGGTAAGATACAAACAAATGTAAAACATGGATGGGTTGTACGAGAGTGGCACCTGGGCTTGCTAACCTTAAACCCAACTTAAATGCTGGTGGGTATTTTTTTACAAACTCATGCTGTGCAACAATGTTCAAACCCACAGAAATGTATTTTCAGTTTTAGTGGAAATTCAAAAATGTACAAAGATACCAAATATGTTAGGGGGAATCTGGTGTGAGGTGTATAAAATAATGCACAATACATTCATAATATTTAATTTGATAGACTGGTACAACGGTAAAAACACAGAGTCTGAGAGTATATTGATAATCTCACTCAATGTAAGCTTAAGGAGCAGGAGCAAACATACACAGAGTATTGGTACCGTCAGACAGGGTGGAATAAAGTGTTTTTTACAACCTTCAAGCTGAAATAAACGTGGTAACCCGGATGGTAAATGGTTAATAGCTTATGCACTATTCTCTCCTGATCCACAAGAACACAATCAGCAAAAATAAGACATCAAATTCAACAAAATGGAATGAACGGGAAGAGTTCATATTGAATTTAATTTTTTCCCAAACAGTATCACAACCCACCAAACTATGCTAGAAGGCTAAGCTAACGAGTTTACTATTTCAAGACAGTTGATTTCTTCACTGAGGTTTATGACTTAAGATGCAAATAAAACATGTCTACAGACAACCTTTTTCTTAAAAGCTAAAACTACACGTTATGTTACTAGTTTTAAAACAAAACCAGCGTATTAGACAGATACCTGAGCCAACGTGTTCAGTATTTAGCATACTACGCTTTCGCCGGCTAGCATTTTCTACTAAAATGTATTCTAATGATTCTCACCTTAAAAGAAATCGTCCAGAAGTGCAGACTTATTTTTGTTTTCAAATATGGAGTTTATAAATTAGACGATACTGATATTGGTTGTCCAAGTAAACCAAATATTTCTCATTTTAAAGCGTTATCACGTTGCCTCTCGGTGCACCAGAGGACGCCATGATTACAAACGTGACTACATCCGTTAGGAGTGGCACATCGGATCTTTACCTTAACCTGAAAAGCTTTTGTTTTTTAATTTAATATTTTAAATGGCACTGATGGTGGACTTAGTATTTTACTTTTTTATATACCCGCATATTAATTAGCTTAATTCATTGTACTATTTCAAATTAAACACACTGTCTTTTCGGTGAAATCTGACAGGAATCTTGTACTAATTTGACAAATTTCTGCTTAATAAAGTTAAGTGGTTGTTAAAATTACTACTACCATAAAAATAAAAATCTTCTTTTCAAAAGAGTTCACCAACATTACTTTTAGTATAAAGCAGTTTATTTGGGGGGAATCATATCTGCGGCTAAAAAAATCTAACACTACATATTTAACAACAGAAAATACTAGAAATTAAGATTTAAATCACGTTAAATTATGAGCATACATTTTGAAAAACTGCGGGCACATCCGGCAAGTTATCGATCTGATCACGTCACTTCCGGCCTTCACTCCTTTCTCCGATCCTCTATCGACTGTGTGACCCGCGTGTTTACACACTCCCAGGTCGGTTCACGTCTATGTAGTCTTTTAAGCGGTCTCAGTGTCGTGTCGTTTTTACTTTATAAAGAAGGAACAGTCCCCTGTGTCACATTAGACGTTAAGGTGCGAGGAAAAGGTAAATTATACTTGAATGCTAGCATCATTTTGAAGAGGCCTAAGATAACGTTAGCTGTTTAGCTTGGCTTGCTAACTAGCCGGCCATTTAGTTAACGTTATCAGAAGTTGTCAGAGCTTGTTAAAAAAACAAACAAGCTTCCTAGTCTCGGAGGCTAAAAGATAAAGCATGAGTCTATGTCACATCTTCTCGTTAGTGCACACTAGGAACAGTTAACTAATAAAGTTTATAGCTAACTGATTTCTCTTAGCTTTGGAGGACGTTGCGAGCTTAAGTTGGGCACAAACTTTAGCTGACCACCTCTGATTCATGAAGAACTTGAGTCGAGACTAAAAAGCGTGCAGCTAAATTTGGCCTTCTGGCAGCTGTGCATTCTTGTTAGTTTGCTTTATCAAAAGGTTAAACGACTGGGGGATTTTGGGGAGTTTTAGATTGTGCACTTCGTTGTAATTACACACACCTTAGTTTCCAGTGAACTGCTGAAATCACCCATTAGACATATTTATCTATCACTTATTCTAATTTCAAGATCAAACTATTAGTGTGCATCTGGATGAAAAAGCCCGAAACTAAATGTCACATTAGTGTTAGGATTGCTTTAGTGAAATGACTATTGGTGTTTTCAAATGTCCACCAGTTCTGTGTCAAGTGAGGGTTAGTTTTTTCCAAACAACTGAAATTTGTGAAGAAATATTAAACTTGTTGAAATGTATGTGCTATTTCTTGTGTCAGATGAAGGAGTCAATAATGAACCAGGAGAAGCTCGCCAAACTGCAGGAGCAGGTCCGCATAGGCGGCAAGGTGAGTTAGAGAACATGTTGGCAAAGGACTGAAAGAAAATGTTTTTCTGTGGGTCATGAGGTTGGTCTATGGGTTCATATATTCTATCTCAATGTTGTGCTCTCTAGGGGTCAGCCCGCCGGAAGAAGAAGGTCGTGCACAGAACAGCTACAGCAGATGACAAGAAACTGCAGTTCTCCCTTAAGAAACTTGGAGTCAACAACATCTCTGGCATTGAGGAGGTACAGCAAATCCTTTCTGAAATGCACAACTTGTAGATGGACAGGCGTTCTTCTTGACATTGATGCTGTTAGTCAGGGTTCTATATTTAATAATAAAGTAATAAATATAATGTGATACATGAAGTCACATTTGACAAAAAATAGGACTGGAAAAATCTGAATGTCAACAGATTACAACCCTTAATTGCTGTGTTTTAGTGCTGAAACAATTAGCAATGAAAAGATGGCCAAAAAAGTATGTTATGACATTTCAGTTTGTCATCTTGGTTCATTTAAAGGTATAATATGTAACATTTCTGCATTAAAATGTCCAAAAACAACTGGACCTATATATTTTGTTGAGTTTTGTACTTACCAGAGATGCTCACAAGTCTTTGAGCAAGAGTCCAAGTCAAGTCTCTTATGGTTATAATTAATGTTGTATCACCTGCTGTGTTCAATCCTGGCTGCTTATACAACTGCAAAGCTATAAGGAATTCTGTAACTGTAACCTGTTTTTCACTTACAGGCCACAACCATGTAATGTGCAATGCAATTAATGACAGCTAATTAACTACTGTGAGTCAACACACCTTGCAGACTCTCAAACTCAGTGTAACGTTAACTAAATAAAACTAACATTACATGATCAACAATTAACCTATAACCGGTTTTACTTACAGAGCACAACCAAAAAAAATGTAACTACATGTCGAGTCAACGCGGACCGTAAGCTCTGTGATTGGTCGGCTGGGTAGCCTTGCAATGCCTCCAAGCCAACAGGAAGTGCCCGTGCTTTGAAGTAACTTTTACAGCTGCTGTTTTGGCAGCTGTAACACGGTAGATCAATATATTTGACCGTCACAACCTGAGCGAAATGACTCGTTTCATTATCAGAATGTGATCCATTCGGTTGATAACATTTGAAATGGCTACACCAGCCGCACGTTTACAATTGTACCCCCATTCACGTTAGTGGAGGGCTAAACCGGAAATTAGCCCGCTCTTCCGGCAAAAGTCAACACAGTGGAACGCTGTAGCGCTACTGCCAACTAGCGTTTGGGGGGTGTAATTGCAGATTGACGCACAAGTTTAAATGGCTACATGCGTAGCGGCGTAGCTACGCATGTAGACCCTACGCAGGAGTATGAATAAAGCTTAATGCGTCTACAACTAATCACAGCTTATAAACTACTGTCAGTCAACACATACCCCAGACTCTCAAACGTGTAACTAAATAAAACTGTAAGGTTATATGATCAACAATAAACCTGTTACCTGTTTGCAGCCGACGTGAATAATTGACATGATGGCAGCCAGCAGGACATAAATGATTACGTTAATAAACCCCCTCGAGTTTGGCAAGTGAACAAACACTCATTCATCTTTACATAACAAACGACAGTCGGAGTTAACCTCTCGTAGGTCGTAGCTAATACAAGAAGCAAGCTAACGTTAGGTGGTCAATGCTGAGCTAAACAGGTTTACTTACCACAGGTAACCTATTTTGCATTCAACGCTTCTTTGATTGGGTCTTGTTGAATGAATGGCACAGTAGCTGTTTGTTGTCCGCTCTCACGTGTGGCTGCGCACAGCTAATACCTACTACGTGTTACCTAAGCAGGTTATAGGTAATGGAGGGAGGTGAATAACAGCAAGCTCATCAGACGTTTCCTAAAAATAAACATTGTTCATGAGTCCCGCACCTCAAGTCCAAGTCAAGTCTGAAGTCTTTTGAGGACAAGTCTCAAGTCGAGACTGAACTCACTGTGTGTGCGACTTAAGTCGGACTCGAGTCCCCATCTCTGGTACTTACATATCCCAAATGTTTCCAACAATGTTCAAATCCAGAAATCTATCTTTTTAATCTTTAATCAAGGTTAAGGTGCGTTTCATTTGGTTGCCTGTCCCCTTTACCCCCTCTACCCCCTCTGGTTGCTTTAATTTCCAGGGAAACGCAGGATATATCAGAGTGAGGAAGGAAGTTGGCAAACGTCACTAAATGTATCGTGAATAAAATTTTAATACATTACCTCGCCCGGGAACATGATTTTTGTATCTCAGATAGAATTTCATCAGCAATGGTGGTTGTTTACCAATGAAGACGACAACTTCCATGATCCCACGCTACTTCACTATGTTTCTTGTTATTGTTTTGATGTGAGACCCCTAGCAGCAGAAATTATATATTTATTTAAATAACAGAATATATATAAAATGCAACAGAAGTCTTTTCACCCCTTTGCTGACAGCTTATAAGGAACAAACTTTTTGTTTGTTAGTATGTTGTTGTATCATTGATTGGAAACCCGTTCTTGTCTAGGATCAGCACAAATAACATAAGTTTTTTTAATCTGTCAGTTGTTGAAAGGGGTGTTTGGCAAGGGCAAAGTCTCACCAGCTGTTTTATCATCCTTTTTGACACTGACCCCAACCTTTTCCTTTTCCCGCTTCATTTTCTTTTCTGTTTAACTGTAGGTGAATATGTTCACAAACCAGGGGACAGTGATCCACTTCAATAACCCAAAGGTTCAGGCCTCCTTGGCTGCCAACACCTTTACGATCACAGGGCACGCTGAGAACAAGCAGCTCACAGAGATGCTCCCAGGAATCCTAAACCAGCTGGGAGCCGACAGTCTTACCAGCCTCAGGAGATTAGCAGAGAACCTGCCAAAACCAGGTACCTACAACACTCCTAATTGATCTGTTTACATGTATCAGTAGTTTTGTGTGTTGTCCATCAACAATTTTCTGTTTGGTGTCCCCCCACCCCCACCCACACACACACTCATAGCTGGAGAGAACAAAGCCCCCATGGTTGCTGTTGAAGAGGAGGATGATGAGGTTCCTGGTAAGCAAATTTACACACCCAACAACAAAGATTTGCATTCATTCTGTAATGTAGCATTAAAATATATACAGAAATAGGCCAGAAAGGGCTGTTTGTGTCTTATTTCACAGAACATACATGATCTTATTTGGTCAAATACATTTAGTCTGAATGTATGCATTTATGTTTAAGAATATAAGACAAGCTTCTGTCACTGACTGAACGCATGCATTAATTCAGATGGCTCATATTTTGTTACATTCATATTTCGTAATTCAGTTTTATTTCAGTCGTATGCTTATTAAGACATTTTCTTATCTCTGTCTGTTCTGTCTTCCACCCTTCCTTCTTCTTTCTTTCCTCCTGTTTCTGCTTTCAGATCTTGTTGAAAACTTTGACGAGGCTTCAAAGAACGAAGCAAACTAATAAAGACCTGCAAACATTTCAAGGCTCCTCTTGAATCCCCGTACTTTGACACAGCAGCATTTAGTCATTGTTCATCTCTGTTATTGCTCTGTGGCTACAAAAAAAATCTCTTTTTAATTGTAACATTGACAGTTGGGCTGAAACAAGTAAACAGACTTTTTATGGCAACCGTTACCAACCCTTTTGTCTGATTTGCCTCATTCTGCAATACAGGTGAAATTATTTAATTCAGTGGAATGTGCAAACTTTTCTCATGCTGCCTCTCCTGCATTGTGATGCCTACACATCAAAAATGTATTGGTAGAATTAATCATGTAATAAAGATTACATTTCAGTTTCTCAATTTTATTTAATTTTTTTTAATGCTGCACCAATTCTTTGCAACATTGAATTAGAGTTGCATGTTTATTTTGTTGTTTTTGTTGGCGAAGGCATAATGTCTGTAAGTGGGGCCCTTGATACCAGCAGTACTGCTTTACAGACTTCACAGCCCAACACACAATTTTATATTAAGTGTGAAAAACAGAAGCTTGGTAGGAACCTTCAGATTGCAGTTACACATCAGGGACGTGCAAGAGCGAGGAGCAAGCTGCGGGAGACATTAAACAGCTAGCACCATTACGAGAATCGGACCGTGTTATCCTTAAACTGTGCATGTTGTGTACCAGTCGAAGTTTAGTTACTAATACTAAAGATGGAAAGCAACGGATTGATATAGATTATTGACAATCTAAATGTTGATTAGCGGGGCTATATGGATGCACATATCTCTAAATAACTCACGTATTCAGTCAAGACAAAGTATAAATAGTATTTTACATCTGAAAATGTATTTAAACCCTAGCTGTATATAGAAACCCTGGGGAAGCTAGTTGGAATGGAGCTGATAACATTAAGACTTTTAATTTCCTATCATGTACAGGGGTTTGACAGTAGAGTAGATGGAGCGTCAGCCAGAGTCCAGCCAGCCTACAACCACAGCTGGTCCACATCCAGTATCAGCCAGTACAAGCACAGACCCAATGGTCTTTAGCAAGTCACACAGACCCAGGTGAATTATGCCAATTCAAATATTTGTATTACTAGAAATAACTCAAAGTTGTTAAATATATTTCCATGTGTCTTTCTTCACAATTCCTGGTTTCAAACTCTTCACCTTTCAGCGAAATTCGCCCTTTTTAAACCAAAATAGGTCACCTACGTAATTCGTGCCGATCCGATGTGAAAATATTTTAAGGGGGGGTACACAAGGTTCTTCTTCGGAATATTGCTCGTCTAAGATCTTCTCTTACTTTAGCTGACGCTGAAATCTTAATCCATGCATTAATCACATCACGTCTGGATTATTGCAATGCTTTATTTCTTGGTCTTCCCAAAAAACTTATTGCAAGATTACAGTACGTTCAAAACTCAGCAGCAAGAGTTCTCACCTCCACCAGGCGTTGTGCTTCATGACCTTTACTGGCTACCCGTGGCATCACGTATCCACTTTAAGGTATTGCTTCTAACATTTAAGGCATTAAATGGTCTTGCACCCCCATATTTGTCTGATCTACTTTTCACCTACTGCCCTGCACGGTCTCTCAGATCAACTGAACTTGGTTTATTGTCCATCCCTCGTTTCCGGTTGTCTACAGTAGGTGGAAGGTCATTTAGTGTTAATGCTCCAAAATTATGGAATTCACTGCCCCTTTCACTTCGAAATATTTCATCTGTGGCTACATTCAAGACACAGTTAAAAACATATCTATTTAACATGTATTTCATTTAAATGTGACTATATGTATCCTATATGATTGTAAGTTGTGTGTTAGTGTGTAAATGTACCATGTAGCGACCTTGAGCTCTGGAAAGGCGCTACATAAATAAAACTACTACTTCTTCTTCGTCTTCACAAGGTACTGAGGTAAATGACCCAAAATGTGCAGCACTAGTCTGTAACTTAAACAACTTTTTGTCACATTTTCTTTTTGGCCAAATTTTCTGTTGTCTCCCTGTGAACATGACAAAAGAGGAGGGAAGACTGTCCACTCCGGTAAAGGTCTCTGTGATTGTCTCATGGTCTCGTTTACCGTCCACCAGGACAAATGGGTAACTTTGTGGATGAGCTAGACACACTGCTGTCTTCAATCCCAGGGCAAGTCTGTCCGTTACTTGTCCTCAGTGACATGAACATTCACACAAATCTAACTCAGCAGACTTCATGTCTCTGAGTCCCTTGATCTAAAACGGGTTCCCAGACCCACGACCCACAAAGGTGGCAAGGTGCTTGACCTCGTTCTTGTCCGAAACTGTGCCACCAAATGCCTTACAGTCACTATTCTATACACGTCTGATCACTGTTTCATTCAGTTCATGGTATGTCTACAGCCCATTGTTACAGCACCGTATGTCTCACCGTCGCAACCTAGTCACCCATTCACTTTGCTTTAGCGGTAGCTTCCGCTTTACCTCCCCTCAACAAATTTTCCTCACTCAAGATCAATGATGCATCACAATCTCTGTGCTCTACACTGAGCTCATGCCTGGATAGCCTGTGTCCTCTATCCACCAAGCCTGCTTGCCCGAATCAGTCCCAATTGTGGCTGAGTGATACTATCCGTACACTGTGCACCGTTCTCAGAGCCGCTGAAAATAAATGGAGAAATAGACCCTGCCAATTGCTCCTATGCTCCTACTCAACCAGCATCAGTGCAGCCAAAACTGTGTTCTGTAATGACAGAATTTGCAGTTCCACTGACTCAAGGAAATTATTTTCCACTTTTAAATCGCTACTAAATCCTCCTCCGTCTCCACCACCCACAAACCTGTCTGCCAATACCTTTGCCGCTTCTTTACAGGCAAAGTGGTGGCTATAACTAGCCAATTCTCTAAATCACTCAAAATCAACCGGTCTACTCCTGCTCTAGTCAGCTCCCACTTTGTGAGTACGGGACATATCTACCAAATAGCAGTCCATATACATATCTCTCTCCCTCTCCCTCCAGCAAAGGCACATAAGGCTTGACACCAAGCCCAACATGTAGCATTCCTACCACATCTTTTCCTCTGTCCTCTCAGGTCAACAGCACTTCACTCTCCTTGTTTACTTCTCTCACGGAGAGCGAGGTATCAGAACTCCTGACCCGTAGCCATCCCACTACATGCCCACTTGACCCAATTCCTACCAATATCATCAAAGCCATATCTTCTACCGTGGTGCAGACAATCACCAATGTGATAAATACCTCTGGCTTCAGGAACTTTCCCAACTGCCTTCAAAAGGGCTCGGGTTACACCCCTGCTTAAAAAGCCCTCTTTCAATCCTACTCAAGTTGAGAACTATCAGGTCCCAGAATTCCTCTCCCGGAATGACCTCCTAGATCCATATCATTCTGGTTTTAAGAGTGGCCACTGTACTGAAACGGTTATGTTTTCTGTGACAGAAGCCCTAAGATCAGCAAAAGCTAAGATCAGCCCAGTCCACAGTTCTTATTCTGCTTGACTTATCAACTGTCTTTGACACAGTCAATCACAGGATCCTGCTATCCGCACTCTTGAAAATGGGCATCTCGGGCAAAACACTCCTGTGGTTTGAATCCTACCTCTCTGGGCGTTCCTGCAATGTGTTGTGACAAAGACAACTGTCCTCCTCTCACTGCCTTTCCTCAGGGTTCCCCAAGGCTTGGTGCTAGGACCTCTTCTTTCAATTTACACCAACTCACTGGGGCTGATCATTCCATCGTATGGCTTCTCTTACCACTGCTATGCAGATGATACGCAACTCTACCTATCCTTCCCGCTAGACGAACCCACCGCCTTGGCGCAGATCACGGACTGTATCTGGTGTAAATCCCGCTTTTTTTTTCCACTCGCTCAATCACATCCCTGAAACATGAAGTGCAAGCCATAAGGAGGCTTGAGAAGACAGCATCATTGGTTCAGTTTGAAACACGTCTGTTCCATGATACAGAAGGCTGAAAAAAATCCAGTGTAGACAGACTGTTATATACAGTAGAGGTGTATACTTCAAACGCAGGCCAGTGCTGCTCTTTTGAATAAGAAAAGTACAGTGATTGCTGTGTTTTGCCTTCCCTCTTCATAATGCCACATTTTGGATGCCCAAATATTGTTGATTATAATGCTATAAATCTAAAATCTCCTCTTATGTATTCAGAGTAAGAAAAGCATTTCATCTGGCTTGGTTTCACCCATGTATGGGTCCAAAAAGGTTTTCTGTAACAGGAACACCAAGGTGAATGTTGAAACTGCTGACCGTTGACTGAAATTACCTCAGAGCTTGGCATAGTACTGCAAACTGTGTAAATATGAAAATGATTTCATTTTGAGTTATGCATATGCAAGTAATACTTTGAGCTGTCAGGGATTTTGGCTTTTTTCACATTCATTTATCAGATTTGGAGGAAAAAGGAAGTTAGGTTACTCAATGTCTGAACTTCAAGATGCACTTGGTATTGAACATGTATGATTCCAGTGCAAGAGAAATTGTTATGTGAAAAAGTAACATTGATTAAGAACTTTAATTAAAATTTGTGTATAAACGTGCTTCATTAGTTTAAGTTCATAACATTATGACTGAATCGAATCAAATTTTAAGTAGTAGTAGAACAATATATTTAATATGCTTACCACCAATCAGAGGTGGAAGAGTAAAAAAAGATTTTACTTAAGCAAAAGTACGATTACTTTGATGAACGTTTACTTAAGGACAAGTAAAATTACCAGTATAAAAATCTACTCAAGTAAAAGTAAAAAGTAGCTTGTTTAAAATGTACTCAAAAGTTACTTTTTTAACCTCCTAAAATAACTTATTTATATTTATTTTATACCTTCTTTATATGTATTACACTTATTTAATGAAATTGCACTCTTTTTTGCCAATAGTGAAAAACAATGTAAATCCTCTGTATTGCGCCTTTCTAGTCTTCCGACCACTCAAAGCGCTGTTACACTACATCCCATTCACCCATTCATACACCAAGCATAAGTGCTTAAACAGAACTACCATTCACACACATTCATACACCAATGGAACAGCCATTGGGGGCAATTCAGGGTTCAGTGTCTTGCCCAAGGACACTTTAACATGGAGCCTGAAGGAGCCGGGAATTGAACCACTCTACCTCCTGAGCTACAGCCAACCCATTGATATTTTATGTTATAATGAGAAGTTTGAGAATGTTTTCGCTTCATTAAGAACCTGTGGCGGGACAGATTAGACTCTGGTGGGGCCACACTGGACTGGGAAACAGGAAACACTGGACTGTGTATGAAGTCATATCCCTATTTACATTCAAACAGGTGGTAATTTTAATTAGATATTATTAAGTGTTAGTGTAATAAATAACTAGTTACCAGCAAGTTGCTAATGCCAACCAACATTGACATGCACCAATGTCTTTTTTACTTACCAAACTATGAAACTTATTTTTAACCACCATGGAAGTAGACGTCCTCAACTACATTTGTTCAAGGGCATACATTTTTCTAAGCAGAAACTGTGGAACTGGACTTTCAAAAACATTTGTAATTGCCACATTACTGTTTAATGTTTTCAACTTTAGCACAATTAATGTTTTTAGTATCTTAAATTTGACCAGACTCCTAAACACATGGTAGGCCTAAATCCCTAATGATAAATCTACATAGGCCTACTTAACTAGAAAATGCTCTCAGCCCGCAGCCAAGGAGTTCACTGAGGAGTGATGGTTAAAATCTGTCATTATAAATGTAACTCTGATTGGCATGATATTGGTATTAATCAACCAATTTTGACGCTATTATGCAGCTGCCCGTTACACTCTTTTCATACCACAGGACACAGACGTTTGGGGCAGCTAAACAAACTATTTTCAGGCAGTTATTGGTATTTTCCATCATTATGTGAGCAGTCATGATCTGACTTTATGCTGAACACAACATCTGCGAACAGTGAAAGTGACAGGAGTTGGTTACCTGGCTGAGAAGTGGAGGTGTGCAGCCTGTCGCATGCTGCTCTTTATCTAACAGCTCACTGTGTCTTCTCCTGACTGTAGCATTACTGAAATATTTTATCCTGGTAATTTAAACAAAACATACTTAAGTAAAAGTAAAATTACAGATTTAAAAAACTACTTTAAAAAGTACAAGTAGACTACACAAAAAAACTAGGCCTACTCAATTAACGTGAGTAGGCTACTTGTAATTCGTTACTTTCCTCCTCTGCGACTGCCACCAATACATAGTTAAATGTAAATGCTCCGTATTTGTATAGCGCCTTTCTAGTCTTTTCGATCCACTCAAAGCTCTTTTACACTACATCTGAATTCACCATTCACACACATTCATACACTGGCGGAACAGCCGCCAGGGGCAATTCGGGGTTCAGTATCTTGCCCAAGTATCTTGCCCAAGGATGTGTGGCTGGGGTTAGGGTTTTAGGGTTGGTTTTTGGACGTGAACATTTCAAATAACTGGACCTTTTTGTAGCTACAGATTATTGTCAATAACGTCACTGTAGTTCTAAAATATATAAATAAGTATAGGCAGGGAGAAAGCGAGTAGACCTACATCAAAAGATCTATGCTATTGCGAAATGCTATTTTGGCTTTTAAGGAAATGAAACCAAAACTGACTATTTCTGTTTCAATGATGAAACAGGCTTCGCAGAATTTTAGTTCAGCAGTGGCGTAATATGCATGTCATACTGAAGATGGTAAATATCATCACATATGCAGTTTAATGTACTTGGCAACCAAACTGTAAGAGGACTAAAGAGAATTTTAACACCACACAGCCCTCCAGCAAACATGAATTGCAAATCTTTGTTTACTATGGAAATACTCCACAAACATTTGAACACACGACTCTGGATCTGATGATTTACGTAGTGTGAGGATAAACATTTTTTCATTGCTGACATTTGGCAGAAAAAAATGGATTACCTCATACATGACTAAAGGCAGGGAAAGTCCTGGTGTCTCACCCTCTCGCCTTTCCTGTGTGAAGGTGTTTGTAGGTGTGTGTGTGTCTGTCTGTGTGTGCGTGCGCGCCATATGATGGGGAAAAACCTCTGATAGGAGTACATTTTTATTGGTTTTCTCTTTGGCCCAAATAATTCTAGAAATTAGATTTAGGATCAGAAAAATATTATCATTAATGCGACACAGGCATAGACTTTTTATTGTAAATATATTTTATACACTATCTTTCTTGTAGGGCTGCTGATTGTTTGGTCTATAAAGTATAAAGAAATAGTGATAAATACCCAGGTTGACATGTTCAAATGGCTTGTTTTGTGTGACCAACAATCCAAAACCCCCAAGTCTTCAAATTTACTTTTATTGTAGAAAAAAAACTGTAAATATTCATATTTGAGAAGCAACAATCAGTGATTTTCTTTTAGCATTTTGGACAAAAAATTACTCATTGACTTGAAATGATTAATTGATCAAAATATTTGCAGATCAATGCTGTCAAGTCGTTCCCACTAGACTATTGTAGAAGAATCTATCATCTTAAGATGAGAAATTCCATTACTGTTCTATATGTTCTGTTCCCACAGGTATGATATTTGTTTTCTTTTAATTTTGTTTAGTTCTCATAAAGACTGAAGATCACGTGCGCGCGCGTGCGCGTGGTGGCGCGTGGTGCGGTGCGTGTGTGCGTGGTGTGTGTGTGTGTGTGGGATTCCAGGTTTGTACTTCAGATACAGTATATCTCAGTTGCTGTAGAGTTCAGCATAAAGGCTAAGGGCAACCCCCCACCCCACTGAACACCCACACTTAACACTTCTTATCTCCGTCCCTTATGCGAAATTCACAGTTTATCTGTTAACAAAATTTGAATTGCAAAACAGTAGAGGAAATATGCTGCCCGCCATCTGTGTCAATAGGCTCTTATCAGTTTACTAGATCAGTTTCTGTCTCACCAAGTTGTCATGATGATGATGTGTGCGATGATATAAAAACGATGGTCAGTTGGTAGCTGGAGCATACAGTCATCAGGATTACCAAGAACTTCTGCTCTTAATTTTTTTTATAGCATCACTTCAGTGTTCATCTAAATGGTAAGAAATAACTACCGGGGGTCAATGCAGTGAATTAGATGCGTAAAAGGGAAGTTAATGGCCAACATTGCTATGCTGGTTTTATGATATAACACATTTTCTCAACTGAAAGAATTCAGCCAGTTGAAATGTCTCATGAACAGATGTGTTATTTTGGTTCTCAATTAAAGAAGAAATTAACAATAATCACTAGCAAATCAAGGGATAATTACTTATGTTTTAATGCAAGTAATGATAATGTTTTGATCTTCTGCTGTCTCAGAAGCCTGTGTCACTGTGGATACTTGGGCTTCTGTGCACCAGCCTCACGGGAGCACATGAGCTCAAGGACTTTCCAGAAAATTGTAAGTCTTATTTATGCTCTGCATATTTATTCATTTTTCCATATCTTGAATGGTTAGGAAACTGTTCATCTTGACATGATAATATATGTGTTTTGTACATGTTGTATGTTTGTGAGTGTGTGTGGGGGTGTTTACATTTTGGTTTGTATCTACTTCTGTGTAGTTGTGGAGGCAAAAAAGAGTGATGCAAGTGTCACACTGACCTGCGATACAAAGACCAACGAACCTGTCACATGGAAGTTTGACGGGGTCATGATGGAGGATGTCTTTTTTGAGGACAATGTCCAGCAGCACAATCAAAGTCTGACTGTGTCAGAATTACAGCCACCCATGTTGGGAAAATACAGCTGCTGGAGAGGAGGAGAGATGTTATCATCAACATATCTACTGCTGGAGGCTAACGACGAAGAGTTAGGTGAGTCAGGTGAGATACTCTAGTTTAATTTTTCATTTATATAGGCTACTGTACATGACAGGAATCTCAAAAATAAAGGAACAGCTCCAAAGTAAGCACTGACAGTAATTCTCTGCATATCGTACTGGGTGGAATATTTCTCTTTCTAGAGAATGACAGTGAAAGTTAAAACATATTAAACTATTCTGTGATGCACTTCCAACATAAATGTATCACATTTTGTGATATTTTCATGTATTGTTTTATTATCCAAACATTTTCCATTAAACTTTTCACTCACATTGTGTATCTTTATAGATTCTTTTTTCAGTTGTCGGGCAAAGTCGTATCACTGTAACTTCAGCTGCAAGTGGACCCAAAGAAAATACACAGCAGTGCGCATTGGACTGGGCCAAGACTGGTAAAGAAAAATACAAGACAAATGACATAACAGAGGCTAAAAGTACTACATATAGTGTATGAACATAGACCAACAAGTCTGTTACATATGTCACAAAGTGACATATCAGTGTTTTATTGCTTGTCTTTGTAGCAGTGAAGGTAGGAAGTCGTGTCACTGGGTCAGCAGCAGTGAGCAGCTACCGGGTGGGGGATTCCAGTTTGAGCTGCCCCACTCCCTCTCACCCTACGCTGAGGAAAGCAGCATGCTCGAACTCACTGCTGAGGCCATCACTAATTTCCGCATCCTCAGGAGAACCAAGAGATTTTATCTCAGAGACATTGGTAAGCTGCTTGAAACTGAGCTACATTAAAGGCATTCAACAGAAGATTATCAAGATTAAAGCGTAAAGAGCATCTTTTTCAAAAATCACCAACAAAGCTGTTTATAAAGTACAAAATTAAATATCAGGATATTATTCAGTTATCAGGAAATTAGAAGGATATTTGGTCCCAATGGTATATTGTAAAGTCACTTTCTGATGAAGTAAACTAGACTCTTCAACAGATTATCAAACTACATAAAAGTTCTTGTAAAATGAAATTATTTTCAAATGTTTAAATAGTTTCAAAAACATTCAAATTCAAGCACTAAAAAGAAAAGAATGCAATTGTTAGCAGTTGTGTCATTGCTCATCAGTAAATAAATGTTATTTTATTAGTCAAATATTTGCTCATTTATATACTTTGATGATTCCATACTGATACACTTTGGCCCTCGTTTTTATTTTGTTCTGTCCAGTTCAACCCGATAGTCCCCGAATTGTGAAGTGTCAGGAGGTGGAGCAGGACCTGAATGTGACCATTGATCCACCGTCCAGCTGGTCAACTCCTCACAGCTTCTTCTCTCTGGAGCATGAGATTGAATACGTGTTTAAAGATGATGGCATGGTACACTCAAACTTGCACTCAAACTAAATCTGGTGATTTCTCCATGTATGTTATTCTCTCCATTGCATTTTTTTGTTCTTATTGTGTGACCTATCTGCCTTTAGACCGGACGTTCTTTATCTCTTCTGATACCGAAGAGAATCAGCAAGCTGAGGGTTCGCTCCAGAGACTCGCTGGTGTTCTCAGCCTGGAGCCAGTGGACTCCCTGGAAAAATGTAACTTACTAAGATTATTTGAACCTAACATTGTTTCCTCCTGCTCTTTCGTTTTTCTTACATGTCTACAATGTCGTCTCAACTACTGTTTTTTACACTATGTGTTTCTGGCTGTCTCCCTCTTGTGGCAAAGAGATAACACAGCACTCACCAGAAAGTCATTACAGCACACTTTTACACATTTTTATTTTCACTGTACTCAAAGTATTTATTTGTCTATTTATTTTAAATTGTAGACTACACACAAAAAGTAAAGCAAACACCTTTACAGACATACTGTGAAATGTGTAAAAATTGTAAACAAACTTACAAAAGCACTGCTGCTTCCTAATTTGGAGTTTGGTAACCACCAGAGGTCCTTTTGAATGGTGGCCTGTAGGACATGTAGACACTAGACATTGGTCACTATTACCTCCAAACTAACAATATGTCTGTGATTCAATATGAAATTGTGTCTACCAGCAAAAAATGTCCAATGGGGTTTCCCAGGACAAAATCTTATAAAATTGGTCTCTGCAGAAAAAAAATGACCGAAACATATATAATTAACATTAATCAGAGGTTAAAATTGCATTTCAGCTGAAGGATGTCCAGTTCAATCTGCACTTTAGACAGACTTTCACACAGTATGTTTCTTGTCCTGTTATTTTTGTACATGTGTGTTGGCGTTTCTGTGTATTTTGGTGGTTTGGCGCTGTGACCCATAAAAAGGCTATTAAAAGAGCTTTGTGCTTCCTTCCTTATGTATGTTCCTTCTTTATTCATGTGTTGCTCATGTCTTGTGTTCTTGTAAAGTTACTGACTAGAGAAATAGAAATCCCCTTTTAATGTACATGGGGGGTGGACAATTGACTAGAAACACCAGTCACTCAGGGTGTATACTACATGTTCCTGAAAGTCAAAGTCAAAGCAGCAGCATTCAAGCTCACATGTTTGAAACTAATAATGTTTTTAAAAAGGAAACACTATTACACGCTAAAATGAGATTTATAGAAACAAAATGATATGCCAATACTTTTAGTTACTAATCATTATTATGTTGGTCATAATACTCAGTAATGTCTTATTTTATCATGATGACTACTTATTGTTTTAATTCAAACCTAATTAATTTATTGCTAAGCATGTTACTCTTTATTGAAGACTAGAAGCTATTTATATATTTTCTTAGTTGTTAATGAATGAGCAGTAGTGGTTTAGTGGTTTTAGTAGTGGTCAAACAATAAAGACCCTCTAAGGTACCAACTATAGCTAGCAAAGAGTCAAATGTAGCAACGGTTTATCATAGCAACATTTGGTTCAGATTGTCCAAAACCTAAAACCAATGTATTTGCTGACAACTCATTAACAGGGAAAAATCTTTTCATGAGAGCCCGACCTCACATAGAGACACCTGAAGCAGAACTTATTTACTTAGTACAGAAAGTGACCAAACAGTAACTCTTACGTATTATAAAATGAGACATTCTTGATATAGATAGACAGAACTTCCAAAGACAAATTGAATTTTACACATTCACATATAAGTTTGCTTTTTCAATTTTCTTGTTATTTCAGACCCTAATCTGTCATTAACTCATTGCAGGTGAGAACAGGGAAAAGGAACCAATATAAATGCAGAAACTCAGCAAAACCTTGCTGTCCGGCGTTGCCATCTTGGTCCTTGAACATCTGCAAGAAGAGATGGAAGAAAAAAAGGATCAAAGATCCTAACAGGAGCCAGACATCTTAAAAAGATGTTAAATAAAAACTTGCACTGCAATTGGTGGTGGGAATTTTATTTCTAAACAGAGAAACGATTGTAGTTGAGTTTTGTATTTGTATGAAAATCTCACAAGAGGTTAGAAATGCAAGCCATTTTCAAACATGGCTTCCCATCCCTTGTACGTATCCTATATTACTTTTTTCTTATCCTATTGTCAATTTTAAATGTATGTTTCTTGGCCTGCAGTACTTGCTCTATATTTATCTTTCTTTATATGTCCATTATTACGCACCAAAACACCAAAAGCAAATTCCATGTATGTGTAAACACGTCGCAATAAATCTGATTGTGATGCTGATTCTTCTGTGCAATATACTGATACTTGATGTCTCCGTTAATATTAGGCCTACACATAAGTGTAAAAAACCCACATAGGCCTATTGCATTTACATGGCACCTTGATAACTAACAAACTACTGAGTCAACAACAACTTACACACACACACACATATATATACACATACATACATACAACACACACACACACACACACACACACATATATAATTTAAAAATAACAATTTCCTGGAAATTGATTTGGGACAATATATGCAACACTAAAGCACAACATCCACTGTCCAGATCCATAAGGTGGGCCTTGCAATGCTTATTGCCCAATTTAGACACCCCATTGTGAACAGGGTTTAAGACATTCTGTGTTATATTATTGTAATGTTGCATACTGTATCTCAAATCTTTTTCACTTTTCACAGTTTCAGATTCCTGTTATTATGCATGGTGTGTTGGGGTATGTGGGGTACATGGGGTGGTTGATGGCGCAATGGATAAGACACATGCCTTTGGTGTGGGAGACCTGTGTTTGATTTCCTCTGTGACCCATCCACCATTGTGTCCCTGAGCAAGACACATTTAGCAATTATGAATAAAAGCGTCCGCTAAATAAGCTGAATGGTGTGGTGGTGATAGCCTAAATATGACCCCCAGAAGCTAGTTAGCCTAGCAGAAATACTAGAAACAGGCATTGAACTTCTCATCCAATTCTGGGCAAGAAAGCAAATCAGAACACCTCCCAAAACACCTGTGTTTTCCTACTCAAGTCAAAATGTCTACTGTGAAAGGGGCCTATTAATCTGTTTAATCAATTTATCCCACAACAAATCTGCCAGGTACTCCGGATAATAGGTGTCAACAGTGTCTATAATGGGGTCAAACAGAAATATTGTCAACTGGAAAAGTAACATGTTTTTTTTTCGATTAAAGAACAGCGGACCAAGATCCACCAGCCAGATCAACATGGACCAGGCACCATGGCCTGTGCAGTGATTGCTCAGGGGAGAGGAAAAAGTGCTGGGATAGGAGCCATACTGGCCCAGCTGGGAGTTAAGGCTGCTCCTATAGGTCCGCTCTGGACAAAATGGGACTCATGTTGGCTAAGCAATGGAAATCAGAGCTGTGTGCCAATATCTTTACAGAGACCTGCCCCTTCAACATCCCGGATCAAGCTGTCAGCACAAGACTGGGCAAGATGATGGTTGGTGCTTGTTACGGCAGAAAATTGTGTCCTCTTACATTTAATCTTTTATGTATGATCTTTTAATGATCTGCCTCTGGTAGCCGTCCCCCGGCATCTCCTGTGCAGCCAGGAAGGGGTGGCTGGGTGACTGTCCGAAGGAGGAATAGTCGTAAGCATTCATGAGAATGTCATGAGAATGACAGCTTTAGTACTGCGTTTATCTCTCTGTTAGATTCCATTGGCTTCTCAGAGTGTTCATGAACCGACTCACTGTTTTAACCACACCCTCAACCTTGTTTTGGTGTATGGTATTGAAATTGAACATTTAGTGGTGTTCCCACAGAATCCCTCTTTGTCCGACCACTGTTTGATAACTTTTGAGTTTGTATTGCTGAACTACACGCCATTGGGCAAACATTTCTATACAAGATGTCTGTCTGATAGTGCTGTAGCTAAATTTAAGGATGCGATTCCATCAGCTCTAAATTCATTATTAAGTCACAAAGTAACAGAGGACTCCTATGCTAATTTCAGTCCCTCCCAAATCGATCATCTTGTTGATAGTGCTGCAGGCTCGCTGCGAATGACACTCGACTCTGTAGCCCCTCTAAAAAAGAAAATAATAAAACAAAGACGGTTAGCTCCATGGTATAATACTGAAACTCGCAAATTAAAGCAAATATCGCGGAAACTTGAGAGGAATT
>NC_060170.1:15615097-15624962 GCF_021292245.1 Micropterus dolomieu
CCTTCACCCCAACCGGTCGAGGCAGATGGCCGCCCACCCTGAGCCATGGTTCTGCTCGAGGTTTCTGCCTCTTAAAAGGAAGTTTTTCCTTGCCTCTGTCGCCTAGTGCTTGCTCTTGGTGGGAACTGTTGGGCTTCTGTAAATAGCATCATAGAGTATGGTCTAGACCTGCTCTTAAAAGCGCTGTGAGATAACTGTTGTTGTGATTTGGCGCTATATAAATAAAATTGAATTGAATTGAATTGAATTAATATTATCATCATCATATACTATTCTCTTTATGGCTTATAAATATATGTACTGTGTTTTTATCCTTAACCTTTCTTCTCCTATACTCCTATGTTAGTCCGTCCACATTTACTTGGGTTTAGGTCAGAGCTGTGAGATTGTTTTGGTGTTTTCCTCTCTTGTTGTTCCTCTCCTCTTCTGGAATGTTCATTCAAGGCCAAGAGAGGATCTCTGTTCCCCAAAACATAGAAACCTAGACTGTGTAAATGATGATGCATCCCTTTGCTCGGGGCCAGACGCCCGAAGCCGTCATTGGCGGCAGGTCCCCGGACCAGTTGTATATGTGTTTAAGTAGGATACTTGTCTGTTTATTCTTTTTTGTTGAATAAATTCTTCAAATACAACAGTTGGTTGTAACTCAATTCTTTGATCAACCCCTCACCAATAACATAATTTCCACGACAGTGCTCAAACACAGTGAAGATAGTAACTGTTTCCCAAATCTCGGGGGTATTTGGCACCTTAGACTCTGCTTATCAGTGTATGAATGTGTGTGAATGGGGGTACTGAACCCCGCGACCCTGTACGCAGGATAAGCGATTGACGATGGATGGATGGACGGGGTTAATGAACCGCGGTGAAGTTAGTTTTAAGTTGAATATTCGACAGACGTTCACCCAGGATCCGGTGACGGCTTCATACTCAGTTCACCCAGTGTCGGCAGTATAAGAAGAAGAAGAATAATCGTGCGTTATAATGACAAATAAACAACCGTGTACCTTTTCCTAAAGCCCCCCCCCTGCAGATTAATCCAGTTTTGCAACATACGCATGCGCATGAATAGAAGCGCGGAAGTGGTCGCTAACCTGCTGCTGTTGATGTTACACATGGACAATGGAGGAGACCGCTGTCAAATATAGAGCCACGCTTAAGTCTTGTCTATGAAATGTTGAGGAGCTCTACATATGTCTTGAACATGGCAATAGTTGTTCGGACAACAGCTTTAGTTTTATACCTCTGGAGTGTTTTCATGCAGTTTAGTGGCGTGTCAGGTGAGCGTGAGGGGCAGAGGCAAGTCTCAAATGCTAGTAGTAAACAGCTAATTTAGCGGGTCAGTGTTAAGCCAAAGGGTTTAAGGGTGTTTTGTTGTTAGCTCGATTCGTCACTTCTAAAGTCAAGTGTGGACGTGTAATGTGTCATATTCCCTGTGAATTTCCATCCCGCATCACTCTGCTGCTGTGGTTTACCAACACTGACTTACTGATAATGTGGTTAATGACATAACGTTTGACATAAGCTAGTCATGTAACGTGTTTCTTCTTTTGGTCTGTTCCAGGTCTTGGCATCAATGAACTGCTTTATTTCCGGGTCATCAGTCCAGAGGAGATAGGATACATCTTTAGTGCGGCGCCTGCTAAAGATTTTGGGGGAGATTTTGTTAGTACTCTTTTGAATTTCATTTGTTAGCCAAAGGATTCTCAAGCCTCAGACACATGTACACTCACCATTTATCTAATCATGTTCCTCCTCTTGCTTTTGGTCCTCAGACATCATCTTATGATGAGATTTTCCTTGTGCCGGCAGACCCAGCAGATGGCTGCTCAGACCTGGAGGACAGAGAAATCATCCAGGGACAAGTGATTCTGGTGGAGAGAGGGTAGGCCTATCTACACACAGGGATATAACGATTCGGTTCGGTTCACGCATGGATTGTTTCCCCCCACCCCCCTTTTTCTAAGGGGAGGTGGAACATTCTTCTTCCTCTTCATCTTATTATTATTATTATCCATCTTGGGTTATTTAAAACTAGTCTAACTTGAAGGCATATCACTCAATCATGACTGAACCAAAATAGTCACGTGACACACACAGTTGGAAGACAATAAAATAGATGTATGGTGTAAAGTAATAAAATATAGGCCTACACAACCTTAAATGCAGTGTTTCCCATATATTTACTTGGGCCTGCCACCTAGGTATATTAACAGCTGCCAAAGTATATTTGGTGACCCATTTTAGTATTTTGCAGAGAAACACTGAGGGAGATGTGGGATTAGCTATGTTACATACAAGATGCGGACATGGCAACAGTGGCGATTTTACAAGCACGGAACAACAATGAACACAAGGTTATTAGTCATTATACAGCACAAGGCTGCATAGTGAAAAAAAATTTGTTGTTTCTTCATGCTACACACACAACATATAATTAAGTGTAGGCCTGTATTAAAATATGGTAACATAAAATATGCACATTGCAGTATTTTGTCGTCATGTTTCTACAGTAGCCGACAACGGACAAACATCGCTACAGAGCGCGTTTCGTCATCATGGCTTTTTCTTCTGCTTTTATAATTCTGGCAGTGTAGACGCCGTCCCTACATTAAATGTGTCCATAGAAGAAGAAGAGGAAATAATAATATACAGTCTCTGAGTAGTCCTCTGGTTTATTGTAAGTAATAAGAGAAGTGACATTTGGACAAATGAACGTGCACACGTGTTATTTAGCACAAGAGCGGACAGCCTATGGATCTTTATACCATGAAGCCAGAGGAGTAGGACAGATACAACAGCTGTAAGATTTTTTTCAAAGCGGAGCTGAAGTTGTCTGTTTTCTGCTGGACAGGTAATAAAGTTAGTCAAACTTTAGCGATGCAAATGAAAGCTGTTGTTTGATAGCTTTAGCTAGAAGCTGACCATAATCACAGAGAGCCGTGGTGTTTCTCCTGTCAGTGTCTTGTTGGATTAATTTCATGTAGCCTGTTGTTCTCCAGCAACAATCAGCTGATCAGTAATTGGCAATAAAACGTTAGCTTACAGCATGGAAGCATCAGCTAAACTTTTACTGATCTGGTAGAAAAAACATGTAGTTGGATTAATTTCATGGAGTTATTCTCCAGCGCTGTGCTTTGGCTTGTGGTGTAAAATATCTAGTTGGATTAATTTCATGTAGTGACACTCTCTCTCTCCAGCGCTCTGTTTTGGCTTTGTAGGTTATGTTCCTGCAGGGTGTCCACGGGGTCTTAAAAGGTAATAAATCAATTTTGCGAAAATTAAGGCCATTTAACAAGGTATTAAATTTTGAAGATATTTTTTTCAATGTGAAAATCCTGTTTGTCCAAAAGTTTGTTTACTAAAAGTGTAGGTGAACGTATTTATTTATAATGCATAGCCAAAAATACTAGACAGGCAGAGAGTAGCGACTGTGAGTCCTTTCTGTAACGTTAGGCGCAGGGATCTATCGAGTGCCTATTTCACTCTTAAACGCAAAAAATAGATCCGTGCGAACCGGAAGATGATTTACGAATACAACCGACCGTAATCTCCCACCCTGCCGGACCCTCAATGTTAATCGTCCAAAACACACATTTTGGTTGAATATCCAGTGTAAAAACAGAAGTGAAGGGCCCCTTATAATGATAACGAAATATAACAAACCTAGTCTTGTTTAAATGGTAAATGGCTGTATTTATAAAGCGCTTTTATTTCTCACGTTTCCTTCCATGTTTTTGTGTGCACTCCAGTGGTTGCTCCTTTGTGCAAAAGGCTCGACATGTTGAGGAAGCAGGAGGAAAAGCTGTTCTGATTGCTGATAATGCAGTGGACAATGACAGTCAGTACCTTGACATGATCACTGATGGAAGTGCTGCCATACCAAGCATACCTGCTCTATTCCTGCTGGGACGTGATGGGTGAGAGTAATGCGGAAACATAAATAACATCACTACACAAACAATCATTCTTTTTTTTTTTGTAAAGGCTTTAAGAAAATAAATTACATTAATGGTTTTCCATGTATTCTAGGATGATGATCAGAAGATCTCTTCAGAGACTAGCACTGCCGTGGGCCGTCATTTCTATTCCTGTTAATGTTTCTTCTTTGGCCTCGTTCCCACTGAAGCAGCCCCCATGGACACTGTGGTAGAAATGACGCACACCCACAACTTCATGCACTTCCTCACTTAATAAACATTGTTTCATCAGTGCATATCCTGTCAGTCCTCACAGACAAATTCTTCTGCGGTGGTTAAACAAATTCACACACACTAGTGGTGAACCAGTAAAATGAACATACTAGGGCTGCTCTCAACTAAAGATTTTCCTAGTTGTTGGTTTAAACCATTAGTCGACTAGTCGTCGCACATTTATGATATTAATTTAATTATTTAAATAAACAGTCAGAACTGTATTCCCTGATGTCAAACTGATTTCTGTCAGTCTTGGAGGCTGTGTTCGGACATGCTCTGTGTTTAGGGTTTTTCTATGATTACCCAACTAATAAAAAGTTTGTTGACTAAGACTCTTCTCATCAACTAACAGTTTAGTCGACTATTAGGGAACAGCCCTAAAACATACAGATGGTGACAAATTATAGGAAAACCTAACATGAAGTTGGTAAGTAGTCAGGCCACCACAAACCACCAGAACAGCTTCAGTGCTCTCTACGAAGTCTGTGGAACTTTGTTGGAGGGATGAACACCATGCACAAGATGTTCCCTCCATTTAAATATACAACCTTTATTTAATGAGGTCATCTCATTGAGATCAAGATCTCTTTTGCAATAGAGACCTGAGTGCAGCAGGCAGAAAGAAAAAGAAAACCAAACATAGCCGGACATAACAAAAGGACATATAGCATCTACTAAATGGATTTGAAGATGAGAATTTATATGATATCATTTAATCTTACGGAGATGGAGGAGAGCATCGTCTTACATGTTGGTCCGAAATCTTCAATTGGTGTAAAACTGGGTTGAGATCTGGTGACTGTAAACTCATGCCGTAGCATTTTACTCATCATTTTCATACTCACAAAACCATCTACTGAGCCCTGGTACACAGAAGCACCTACATTTGACATGTTTCTCCACTCTTTTATTCTGGGTTTTCCTTTAATTTGTCCCCCCGTTGGTACATAATTATATCACACTTAGACACACAGCCACGAATGTGGAGCAAACCTTTTAACAGTCTCCAAATAGAGCCGTTGAACCCAGCGAGGACGCACGCTTATGCTGTTGGATAGGCCTCTATGGAAATAAAGGGAAGAAAATGGACATGACAACATATACTAAACTTCACTACAATAAAGCATTCAAGGAATGTCATCTCACTGTAAAATTGGTTATAATTTCCCGTTTATTTGCAATGAACATTGTTTCTCTTAGGGTTAATAAATATAAAATAACTTTTTTGCATAAAAGGCCATCATTATTGACTGTCTTAGGTTCACTCCAGTACCAACTAAACAACGACCAGAATATATTTAGAGCAGTTGGATAAGCAGGATTGATACAGTGTGGCATTTGGGAAAGGTGTATTCAAAGAAAACTACTCCGATTAACCACTGGGAGAGTGTTTTATTATATTATAGAATATTTCATTTTTAAATTTCCTTCAATACATTTTTAACACTCTTTTAAATGCTAAGAAAATAGAAAAATGGTATTTTCTGTTACTACGAGCATATCCTATACGTGTGGATTTAAACGTGATTGCAACTCCAGTACTCCATGGAAGGCAGTGACTGGTGTCTTTTTTTCCGAAATGAGGTTTCTGACATTTGCATTTCATGCAAATTTGTGTTGAGTTCCATGTCTTCATAGAGCTTGGTCAAGAAGTGATTGCTAGTATTGGTCTGTAAACCCATGTGTATTTATATCTATAATATAAGATGGGCTACACATTATGTATAATATAAAAGAGGTGAGGGACATGCAGATAACTGGATTAGAGTGCAGAGTGCTTGACAGCCTCGTTTCTCGCTGTTCTTGCCACATTACTATTATGGACTAGTAAGTCACTGGGCTTTATTGTTCTTCCAACATCTAGATCACAGGTGTATTTTGAATATCAACGAGGGACCAAATACACTTGGCATCACCAGTTTAAGCCAACTAGAGCAATGCATTTTTCCTACATGGCGGTCCACCCAAATTCTGCGAAATGGTGAGATTGTTTGATAAACTGGATGTATTAGTGTCCTGGAAAGCTTCATACATAGAAATCAAACTAATAAATTGAAGGCAACTTAAATGTGTTCTTTTGTTTCTGCAGATGCTTGTAAGGCCACATATTTTATTTCTTTTTGCTCAAACTACAAAAAGTTAGGAAGGGTTGGTTGTAGTTCTATTTAATGAATGCTAATGCGTTTGGATTAGAGAGATTTAATCTGACATCATCAATGTGTTGGCCTTTGCACTTCCATGGAGTAAAAGAGTAAGTGTAGTATTTAAAGTTAACACCACCTGCTCTGCATCATTAGTAATGCTACAAACTTTAGTCTTCAGATAGTCCTTTAACAATAAACATATTGTTGTAAAAGGGATGTATGGAGCAAATAATTTGGTAAGAGCTTTCGTTTAAGGTCACATGGAGAAAAAAGGGAAGAGAAGAAATAGGGCTATTTCTTGTTTATTCATGTATGAAGTTAAAATTCATAATCTAATACTGAAATGTCGACCTGAGTAGAGCATTTAATCTCAGTCTGGTTCAGTACACACAAACACAATAATGGCAAAGACTTCTGACTTGACAGGGGTTCAGGAGACACTCACTCACACCCTAGGAGGGCTGGCAGTTTGCAGAATGCTGGATCAAAGCATATTTATAGAAAGTTGACTGGAAGGTTCATGTGTGGTAGGAAAAGGTGCACAAGCAACAGGGATGACCACAGCCTTGAGAGGATTGCCAAGCAAAGATTGAAGAACTTGGGAGACCTTCACAGGAAGTGGGCTGAGGCTGGAGTCGCTGCATCAATAGCCGCCACGGACAGGCGTGCCCAGGGTTAGGGTCAGTTACAAGTGTCACATTCCTAGTGTCAAGCCACTCCTGAACCAGAGACAACGTCTGAGGCGTATTATCTGGGCTAAGGAGAAAAAACGTTGCTCACTGTCCTCTTTTCAGATAAAAGTAAATTTAGCATTTCATTTGGATATCAAGGTCCCAGATTCTGGAGGACAAGTGAAGAGGCACATAATCCAAGTTGCGTGAAGTCCAGTGTGAAGTTTTGGGGTGCCATGTCAATTGCTGGTCCACTGTGTTTTATCAAGTCCAGAGTCAATGCAGCCGTCTACCAGAAGATTTCAGAGCACTTCCTGCTTCCATCTGCTGACAAGCTTTATGGAAATTCTGATTTCCTTTTCCTGCAGGACTTGGCACCTGCCCACTGGGCCAAAACGACTAGTAACTGGTTTACTGACCATGGTTTTACTATGCATGATATCAAAGCCAACTGGCCTGACCTGAATCCCATAGTGAATCTATAGGGTATTGTCAAGAGGAAGATGAGAGACACCAGACCCAACAATACAGACGAGCTGAAGGACTCTATCAAAGCAACCTGGGCTTCCACCTCAGCAGTGCCACAGGCTGATTGTCTCTATGCCACCTGTCTTCTGTACACCTTTCAAGTCAATAGTCTTTGACATGATTGCGGTTGTGTGTACTAAACCAGACTGAGAGATTAAAGGCTCTTCTCAGGTCGACATTTCTGTATTAGACATTTTTTATTCTAATATTTTGAGATATGTAATTTTGATTTCATGAGCTGTAAGCTGTAATCATCAAGATTAAAACAAAAAAAGGCCTGAAATATATAACTTAATGTGTAATGAATATATGAGAGTTTCACATTTGGTCTTAAATTAAGGAGAAAAAAAAATTATTTTATAAATATAATTTCCTGAGATGCAACTGTATATGATAATGGACATAACATGTTTACTAGACTAATTGCTGTAACACATTCAGGATTGTTGGAAAATATCTAGCCTAATATATATATATACTGATAGAGACAACTTTCTTTTTAAAAATATTTGAATTAAATTAAATAGGCCTAGATTTCACACATCACTGCATTAACAGTCTAATTTGTCCATCACTCGTTTTAGGTATATCTTATCCAAAACCACCACCAGTCAGAGGGTGCTGCGATCTCTTTAAGCAGCATTCTCTAAATTTTGTGTGTTTTTTGTAAAATGTTAAAATGCATCCATATTTTATCAACACGGAGACATAATTTAACACAATGACATAACCACTTAAAACACCTTCTAAAATATGGAGAAGAAAAGACAACAATTTGCGAATGCCAGACCTCATAAACGCTGTTGCTGATGGCAAATAGTGGAACCTCGTCTCTATTTTGTGTTTGTGAGACATAAATCTCGTTTAATAAAATGTTGCTGCGGACTTAAAAACTCTATTTCAATCAAGAGACGTTTGCTTTTATGTTAAGGTTATTTATCTGGTGTTCACCGGGTAGGTTTATCAGTACCAGGATCTGTCCACAGTGATTGTTCTGTCATTTACAGATGGGTGACAAATTAAAGGAAAAACCAACTTAAGGTGTAGTATTGACATAGGCCACCCCGTCTGTCTATGGTAACGGGGGTAGTTTAATCGGGATTCCTTTGAGCTCTGCATTGTGCAGTATCTACAGTAAATTTATGAACAGTGCTTAAACCTTTTGATGTAGTAAATAAAACGTTCAGTGTTCATTTGGAGGCCGAGTTAGACTCTTTCAGAGCCAGACTAGCCCACAATCCGGTCTGGTACGTAGCTGCTACTTACCTTTTAGCCTACACCGAGCACCAAGTTCGCTTACTTTTAAATGTTTTGAATATTTTAATGTCTTTAACAATATAGGTGTGGACGTAAAGTCAATTGATCATGAGCTCTTTAACACAACAGATTAAAATGTGAAGTCTTGCAGCATTCAAATATATCGACGTTACAGCCCTGCTCTGCTTTTTGTAATGATGCCCAATTTCTCCCCTGCACAAATGTTCCTTATGGGCCTATAAGTCGTCACATATTTTACCAGGACATACAAATATTTAGTTTGGTGATCGTTTATTAAAATATCTTATAGACATACTACTACTAATAATAATAATATGCACAACCTTAACAAAATATCCAGATCATGTGCACTACAAATAAAATAAAATAAAAATAAAAGGCAAAGAAAAATATTTCATATGTCTTTTGTTAAATTTACAGTTTAAATATTTTCAACGTCCGGTTGTCACGAACCCTTGCTGGCTGAGTCCTCGGTTAACAGATTTTCACAGTCAATGAATCTTCAGAGGCCTTCCTTTGCCATTTCCCATCACAGGACAGGAGCCCACTCTGTGAAAAAAGCAGCAAACAGCTGCTTAGTGAAAGTGTAATAGTGAGAGAAATGAATGGCATCTTAATTCAGAATAGCGACATTTAACCTCTTACCTCTTCTTGCATCTTGGGCACACTCTTCCCCACACTGTCTTCACTAAGGCTTTCCTCAGAGCCGGACTCCCCCACAAGTACACTGCCGGTGTGCACACAGCGTTTAATCGAGCCATGATGGCGAAAGGATTGGTGGCCTCGTTTCTAAATGTCAGCCCTCCGTTTAGTAGCAGTCTGAGGATGATATTAACAAAAGAGGGGCCCCACAACACCAAGAAGCTTGTGACAACAAATATGATAATTCTTAATGACTCCTTCTTGCTTTCTTTGTCTGCGCTGGGAGGGTCTCTTTCAACCTGGAATCTGGCAACAACATACAGTTTGATAGTCATGATCACTTTGGTGAGCACAATGACTTGTAAACTGACAATACCGAAAACATACAGCTGTATTGCTTTGGAAA
>NC_060170.1:15625062-15656484 GCF_021292245.1 Micropterus dolomieu
AGTGAAAGTGTAATAGTGAGAGAAATGAATGGCATCTTAATTCAGAATAGCGACATTTAACCTCTTACCTCTTCTTGCATCTTGGGCACACTCTTCCCCACACTGTCTTCACTAAGGCTTTCCTCAGAGCCGGACTCCCCCACAAGTACACTGCCGGTGTGCACACAGCGTTTAATCGAGCCATGATGGCGAAAGGATTGGTGGCCTCGTTTCTAAATGTCAGCCCTCCGTTTAGTAGCAGTCTGAGGATGATATTAACAAAAGAGGGGCCCCACAACACCAAGAAGCTTGTGACAACAAATATGATAATTCTTAATGACTCCTTCTTGCTTTCTTTGTCTGCGCTGGGAGGGTCTCTTTCAACCTGGAATCTGGCAACAACATACAGTTTGATAGTCATGATCACTTTGGTGAGCACAATGACTTGTAAACTGACAATACCGAAAACATACAGCTGTATTGCTTTGGAAACTGGCAAGATATTTGAAACCATCAGCTGACCATAGACATGAAGCCAACAGTAGACATTTATAGAAATAGTCACTCGCCGTGTTATAAAGCGCGTGTAGATGTATGGATGACAAATGGCAAAATAGCGGTCAAATTGTGCAAATACAAATGTCATCATGTTTACCCCAATAAGATAATTTAAGATATTATAAGTCCCATTCCTCGAAGGATAGCCTTCCTGAACATCAAACAGACCGATGTAATACACAGAAAACCCAACCAGCGTGTCACACACACTGGTGTTCAGCATGAAAATGAACCTGTTTTGGAGGCGGAGCGCTCTGGTGGCCAAGATGGTAATGACTACAGGTCCTGCTACGAGGATAGTAGCTGTGGCGAATAAAATCTGGAAAATGAAAATGAGATAATCTACAGGACTCTCGAAGTTCACGGAGAGGGCAACTCCTCCAGATTCAGTGATGTTGGAGAGGAGCATTCTTTCAATAATGCAGCTTGAATTTAATGTAGGCCTATTTATGTAGGCTATAGCTGGTTGATGAGCCACTGCCCATGAACCCAAACTGAACGCATTGGTTTTCCCCCATGCATCCCATGAGCATAAAGCTATTGGCTTACGTTTTTTTATTTTAGTTTTCCAATTTTATTTGGTGGGATGGGGGTGTAATGAAATAAAATAAAACATAAAGATAAAACAGATTCCAAAGTATTGATAAAGAGAGTGCACACTCCATAATCAAAAATATACACAAGTTGTGCACGTTTTTTAATAATTAAATTCAAATCTCAACACAAACAGATCCAATGTCAGTGCCCCTACCCTCATATGACCTATAACTCAGTAGCTGCAGAAAACAAACTAAAGAAGTAATCAAGCAACATAAAAAATATAAAGTATTCAGATAATGCACGTTACCAAACATGGAAACAAAGTATAAAATTATACACATGGCTCCATTAAGTCCTCCATTGAGGTGGAGGGGTGGTTCTGACAATTTCATATGAATTTGTGATGAGGTTTTTTACTTGTCTTCAGAGAGCTTGGGCTTGGTGAGGAACTGATTACTAATATTTGTCTAAACCTCTGTAAAATATGATATCTGTAGATAGGTTGCACACTGATGAATGAATAACATAGAGGAACATGCATATAACTGGAGTGCAGTGTTGAAAAACACAATCACTATTTGGTCCAAGGTACAAGTTACCTAGAGTAACTTATGTGTCGGGTACAAGCTACCTGCCACATTACTGTTGGACTAGTAATTCACTGGGCTTTAATATTCCTGCTACATCTACCGCTGTATTTTGAAATACACGCGAGACCAAATACACTTGGCAACACCAGTTTAAGCCAACTAGAGTAATGCATGTTTCCTACATTTTTGGCTTGCCATCACCCCAAATTCTGCAATAAGGTACGTTTGTTTGATAAGTCTGCAATACGGTAAGTGTGTTTAATAAGCTGGATGTATTAGTGTCCTGGAAAGCTCACACATAGACATAGAAGGCAGCCTAAGTGTGTTTATTTCTTTTTGCTTAAACTACAAAACGTTAAGAAGGGTTGGTTGAAATTCTTATTTCTTTTATTTATTTAGCGTGAATGTTTGAATCAGAGAGATTTAATCTGACGTCATCTATGCGTTGGCCTTTGCACTCCCATGGAGTAAAAGAGGTTCTTGTAGAATTTAAAGTTAACACCACCTGCTAGACCTCAATAGTAATCCTTCAAACTTTTCAGATAGCCCTTTTACAACAAACATTTAATTCAAGTATTTAAATGAAGAATTTGAAAAGAGCTTTTATTTAAGGTCTTTTCACATGGAGAAAAAATATGAGGGGGAAAAGCCTTAATTATTGTTTGTTCATGTATGAATTTAAAGTAGAAACTTGTTTATGTTCATTTACATAAAAAAGTGGGGTGGCTAATTCATAATAAACATTTTGAAAAAAATAACAATGATTAATTAATGAACAAAAGCATTCTTTTCAGTGAAAATATTTAGCTAGAGGTCTGGCTTATTCCATCTACGTAAATTATTTGTGGAAAGGCCACTGCATCCACTGTGTATGTGACACCAGGTATGATTCTTATTCGTCTCCCGTTTCCAAACGAACCTTCATAGCCGTTGCTTTTCTTAATCTTTTTTTAAAGATTACATATCAATAATCAATTGGGATACTTACATCTCAAGTTATGGACATATTATTAAGCTTTCCATATTTGTAGGTCAATGCACAACAAATCTCCTGCTCAGTCAGGCCGGGGCCGCAACCTCCGAGTATAAAAAGCGGATATACGCATACACGTAGCCTACAACATTAACACCACCGTAAACGTTTAGTTTATTTATTAAAGCTGACTGCCAAAACCATAACAGATTCACAGTGTAACAGCAAGAAACATCAAAAAGCCAAAATAGCATGACTTGTGTGCTCATCACTCTACTGTGTTTACATATAGGTTTAACCGCGATTCAGCACCACACACCATGGACAGCGACACTCCTTACAGCAATCTACATATTAACCTATAGATAGGCTAATTTAAATTTACATGGCTGGAAACACAGTGGAAACACCAGGCTTTTCCTTTACCTAATGTTCCCTACCCCCAGCACAACGAGCTGTCCACTTGTTATGTTAATCTGGATAAGATCACCCAGATACCCACTCGCCAGTTGAGCATTCCGGCTCTGCCCACCTATAGTAGCTATAATTGATTAGTGCAAACGAATTTACTATTTAAAATTGTATCTGAACTTTATATAAAGCTTACGTAGGTTTATTTTCCACTTTGTTTGACATTTCTTATATAATGTCATTTTTTCAGATTCACGAGGAGAGAAACTACAGTACGACTACTTCTCTAAGATTTAATAGTAGCCTAATGGCTGATCGATCTTTTGGATCATTAAAGGGACGCTGCCACTAAATCAACAGTTAATTCAGATGAAAATTAGCCCGACCTTTTAAGATACAAATATTTCAGAAAATAGCGTTTGCATAAAAACGGACTCCACTGTTGATAGAGAAAAGATAGAGAAAACGCGAGATGGCAAAAACAAATAGGCTACAGTTGAAGAACGTACTGAATGGAGTCGTCGGGTTCTTGTGATTTCCGTTCATTTTTTGGAACCGACTCTGAAAAAAGGGGTTAAAGACAATTTAAATAAGCAACCACTGCATCAAATGATAAAAATCCCAGTATGTGTTGATGAACATGTGCCTTTATGCCTCCCCTACCTCCTCTTGCATCTTGGGCACACTCTACCCCACACTGTCCTCATCGCGGCTTCCCTCAGAGCCGGACTCCCCCAGATATACATGGACGGTGTGCACACAGCGTTGAAACGAGCCATGATGGCGAACAGATTGGTGGCTTCGTTCCTAAATGTCAGACCTCCTCCTACCATAAATCTGACGATAATATTGACAAAAGAGGGGTACCACAACACCAAGAAGCTTATAACAACCAATATTATAATTCTCAAAGACTCCTTCTTACTTTCTTTCTCGGGACTTGGAGGGTCTCTATCAACCTGGAATCTGGCAATAACATACAGTTTGATAGTCATTACCACTTTGGTGAGTATAACTATTTGAATGAAGACGATGCTGAACACATACAGTTGTATCGCTTTGGAAAGTGGCAACAAATTCCTAGCGAGCAAGTGGGCAAAATTGTAAACCCAGCAGTAGATGTTAATGCCTATCACAAAATTTCTTGTTATGAAGCGGCTGTAGGTGAATGGATAACACACAGCAAAATACCGGTCAAATTGTGCAAACAAAAATGTCAGTATATTGACCCCTAGAAGTGACGGTAAAACATTATAAGTTCCATTTCTAGACGGATATCCCTCCTGAACATCAAACAGACCAAGATAATATACCGAAAACCCAACCAGCATATCACAAATACTAGTGTTCAGCATGAAAATAAACCTTTTTTGAATGCGCAGCGCTCTGGTGGCCAAGATGCCTATGACTACTGTTCCTGCTACGAGAACAGTAGTTGTAGCAAATAAAATCTGGAATATAAAGATAAAATAATCCTCAGGACTGACGAAGTTCACCGAGAGGGGAACTCCAAACGTCAAAGAGTCCGTGATGTTGGAGTGGAGCATTGTTCATGCGCAGGTGGTGCAACGACTATTTTATAGACCTCCTACCTTGAAGTCACCATCTTTGATCTATTGAGATGCTATGATCTAATGGCGTTTATCCTCCCTTTAACACCAGCCTAGTGCAAGAAGTCCTGCAGAGAATTTAGTTTAACCTGGAAAGACACGACCACTTTATCATAGTTTTATGCAGCACATTCGGCTGTTATGGGCCTACATGATTTTTGGTGTGCTGTCATTTAACAATATATCCTCATCCTGATGCATCAACAATATAAAAATAATCAGGTCTAATGATAGGCTACTATATGATAATGGATGTAACATAACATGTTTCCTAGGCTAATTGCTATAACAAATTCAGGATTGTTGGAAAATATGGGGCCCAATATAACCCGATAGAAACATCTTTGTTAAAAAAAAAAATATTTGATCTAAATGAAACAGATGACATACTACATCACGACATTAACAGTCTAATTTGCGAGTGCATCAATCGTTTGGAGTATTTTATCTCAAAACACCAGCAGGGGGTGCTGCGATCTCTTCAAGCAGCATTTTTTATTGTGTTAAATTATGTGTGTTTTTCGTAAAATGTTGAAAAGCAGCGATTATTTTATCAGCTCAGAGACATCATGAAACACAGTAATATGAATACACCTTGTAAAATTTGGAGAAGAAACTACAACAAAGTATGTGTTAATCTAGTTTGCCAATGCCAGACATGTTGCAGATAAATAGCCTAATTAAACCTCATCCTCATACGCACAATAATAGGCTATGTCATATTATGACATTGTATTTAACCACATTATAAAATAAAAAAGTAGGCTATAAGGACAAGTGAGTGACCTTTTTTTGGGGTACTTTCCTTACAAATAGCAATCCATTAAATAATGTACTTAATGTAAATAATAGTCGATTATTTGAACTCAATAGTTAACCCAAAATTTACATTCACTAGTTGCTACTGTAACACTAAATGTTCCACTCCATATTGACCAAGCTGTGCAAACACAACTCAATAGGTTAGCCTACTTAATATCCCCTATTATACTTCAAAATACATTGGCCTAGTTAAAATATTTTAATATTATTATTAGGCCTGTATAACATGTTTTATTGGAAGGAAAGGTCGTTGAGAAAGCCAAAGGTGTTTTATACTTTACCCTAACTACAATAGTAGCCTAAACCTTAAAATGCCTAAATAAAGCACGGAAATCCCAAACTGAACTTCACGGTCAGGAACAAACTGTCGGGGCAACATGTGACTTATATCTTTTGTCACATTTACAGTTTAAATAAAAAATCGGTTAACAGATTTTCACAGTCAGTGAATCTTCAGAGGCCTTCCTTTGCCATTTCCCATCACAGGACAGGAGCCCACTCTGTGAAAAAAGCAGCAAACAGCTGCTGAGTGAAAGTGTAATAGTGAGAGAAATGAATGGCATCTTAATTCAGAATAGCGACATTTAACCTCTTACCTCTTCTTGCATCTTGGGCACACTCTTCCCCACACTGTCTTCACTAAGGCTTTCCTCAGAGCCGGACTCCCCCACAAGTACACTGCCGGTGTGCACACAGCGTTTAATCGAGCCATGATGGCGAAAGGATTGGTGGCCTCGTTTCTAAATGTCAGCCCTCCGTTTAGTAGCAGTCTGAGGATGATATTAACAAAAGAGGGGCCCCACAACACCAAGAAGCTTGTGACAACAAATATGATAATTCTTAATGACTCCTTCTTGCTTTCTTTGTCTGCGCTGGGAGGGTCTCTTTCAACCTGGAATCTGGCAACAACATACAGTTTGATAGTCATGATCACTTTGGTGAGCACAATGACTTGTAAACTGACAATACCGAAAACATACAGCTGTATTGCTTTGGAAAGTGGCAAGATATTTATAACCATCAGCTGACCATAGACATGAAGCCAACAGTAGACATTTATAGAAATAGTCACTCGCCGTGTTATAAAGCGCGTGTAGATGTATGGATGACAAATGGCAAAATAGCGGTCAAATTGTGCAAATAAAAATGTCATCATGTTTACCCCAAGAAGAGAATTTAAAATATTATAAGTCCCATTCCTCGAAGGATAGCCTTCCTGAACATCAAACAGACCGATGTAATACACAGAAAACCCAACCAGCGTGTCACACACACTGGTGTTCAGCATGAAAATGAACCTGTTTTGGAGGCGGAGCGCTCTGGTGGCCAAGATGGTAATGACTACAGGTCCTGCTACGAGGATAGTAGCTGTGGCGAATAAAATCTGGAAAATGAAAATGAGATAATCTACAGGACTCTCGAAGTTCACCGAGAGGGGAACTCCTCCAGTTCGAGATTCAGTGATGTTGGAGAGGAGCATTCTTTCAATAATGCAGCTTGAATTGAATGTATTTATATATATCTGATTAATAAGCCACTGCCCATGAACCCAGGCTGTTTTTCCCCATGAGAAATTACATTATCTCACTTTCCATTTCAATGGAAAGTGAGATAATGTTTGTTGTTTGTTGTTGGTTTGTTTTTTGTTTATTAAGGCATTGTCAATTAAAACTCTTGGCTTAGGCTACATTTTTTTATTTCAGTTTTCCAATTTTATTTGGTGGGGTGGGGGTGTAATGAAATAAGCATAAACATAATAGCCTATAGATTTTACAGTATTGATAGAGAGGATGCACACTTCATAATGAAATATATACACAAATTTTATAATAAATTTTATAATAATTAAATTCAAATCATAACACAAACCAAATGTCAGAGTCCCCCACCCTCATATGCCTGGTCTTCAGGAAGATGCCTCAAGATTAGGAAATAAAACATGGCCCATTTGATGGCCCTTAAAATGTCAGTTGATATTGTGTTGTAGTTTTGCAAATTCTGTTCCTTGGTTTTCAATTAAATTACCTCCAACCAGGGGCGGCTTGTTCATTAGCGCGACCGGGCGACGCACCGCCAAGCCGGGAAAGGCAGGGGATTTTTCTCACACTTTCTACAACACTGTTGGTTAGCTGTGACTGTTTTTTGACAGACAGCTTGTCTCTGAATATCGCTGTCCAATCAGCGTCAAGTCCTGTTCCGGGGAGTCCCGCCTCTTTTGATGCGATTTCAGTCTGGTTGTAAATCGCCCAGATCTCTCTCATTGACTTTCATGTAAAGGGAGTTTTTTTCCCGCTGCAATGCCGTCTGTATGGGTTCCGGGAGGGCTCGCACTAACGTGTTTACGTCACGCGCCCAGTAGCTGAGTTACGCTTCTGCCACCTGAAAACGGCTCTGCGGTCCTCCAGCTTGTTTCTCTCACTACGACCAGCTGCTGTTTTAAAACGTATGTTCAGGCTGAAAATTTCACCGTGGTGTCGGGAGATGCAGCGACTTAAACACTATAAATAATACATGTAACGTTAGGCCTAATTTGTTAAACTATGAGGAGAGGAAAAGTCCGCTAGGTTAATTTATGCTTCGTAAAATGCCATAGGCTAAGCTAATAATCTTGATAGTTATTATTAAGCCGACTTTTATGTTTATGTTAAATGTGATTGTTACTTAGCCATGTTTTATGTATGGTGGTGGAGTAAATTTAAAGTTAGCTGCACTTAACCAGTAACGTTAACAATTATTTGATGTGTTGTTTTTTTCTTTTATTGCCATAAACTGAAGAAGAAAGAGGAGGTAGCATGATGTGGCCGCCACTGGCATCTTGTCTGAGGAGGGTAAAAAGAAGAAGAAGTAGGAAAGCAACACAGAAAATAAACCAAACATAATATAATATACCTTTTTTTATATTTCCCCTTACACGCCTTATTGTGTAAATACAGAGTGAGAATGGGAGAACAGCACATAGCTTGTTGTTACTGTGCGATTATAGAGTACATACAGCCCACACCCCTAATAATACTGTATATCTACAGGATAACAAGTGGATTTTTTACTACTCTCTTCTTACCTTATTAGTCTTGTGTAATGTGTGTAACTTAAAGAATGAAAATAAATACTGTGCTCCTCTGTACCCCATTAAATATTTAAGATTACTTAAGTTTGATCCACCTTCATATACAGCACATGTGACATTATTACATTACTGTAGCCTGTTACTTGAGACGAGTCCCTTACGTGTAACGCAAGATTAACTGTAAATAATTTTATTCATCACACATCATCAGCCCAGTGCCACTGCGCTTTATTCTGGATTTGTTGATCCTAAATAAAAGGATTGTCACTGCTAAATCAGATGATTGTGAGAGTCATTCTTTTTATCTTTATTGCTAAAGTAGTTGCCTTTACATCCAAAGGTCTAAAGATCTGTTACATTTACATTTACTCATTTGGCAGACGCTTTTATCCAAAGCGACTTACATTTGAGGAACGACATACAAGCATCAAATACAGATCTACAACTGACAATACATACTAGTAAGAGCAGCAATAAATACTAGTAAGAGCTCACAGTACATATCACATCAATGGGGTAGATACCTAGGGAAGGAAGTAAGAGTTAACAAAAAGTGCAATAAATACAAGATCATTGTAGGGGATAGAAGAAGAAGAGCACAGGAAGTGCATGTTAGAGGTTAGGAGTTAGAGGTCTTATAAGAGGAAGTGTTCTCGGAAGAGATGAGTTTTCAAGAGCTTCTTGAAGTTAGAGAGGGACGCCCCTGCTCTGATGGCGTGTGGTAGCTCGTTCCACTATCGTGGTGTCACAGATGCAAACAGCCGGGACTGGGATTGCTTTGTGTGAAGGGATGGCAGAGCCAGGCGGCGTTCGTTGGAGGAGCGTAGCAGCCGAGAAGTAACGTAAGTTTGTATTATGGAGTTTAGGTAGATGGATGCAGACCCAGTAGTCACTCTGTATGCAAGCATTAGTGACTTGAATTTGATTCTGCAGGCCACGGGGAGCCAACTGTGGACTGTTCATTCATTGTAGACATTGACAATGAACTTCAGGATGTAGCTGTTCACAAATACTGTACAGTATGTAGCCTAAGGAACAAGCCTTGTCTTATAGTAGACTAAGACCATTGAACTGGTCACCTTAGCCATCATCGCAACAATTGCCCCCCCCCCTGAGAGATTTGGCAGGAGCCGCCACTGCCTCCAACTACACCTAGTGACCACTTTATGAGGTACACCTGCGATAAAATCTACTTTCATGGTGCCTTTAATGTCCAGGATTTTTTTACACAGTCATAAATGTGTTAATTCACTTATATGTTTTAGCATTAAGGTCAAAGTTAATGGTGGTGGTGCACTGCATTATATTGAGAGGTGTTTCTAATATTCTGCCTTTTCCATCCGGCCTAGAACAACATTTTGGTGGGGAAATATTAAAAAAGTTAAATTTATGGCTGACATAACATGGTAATATGGATCTAGAAAACCATCCTTGGCCTTCCCTCTGCAACCACACAACAGTAATATATTATAATTTATTTAGCCTATGTCACAAAGAGTATAGGACAACTTTATAACCAGAAGGTCAAGTTTATTTTATTTTATTTTTGTCTTTGGATAAGAAAGTTTTAAAAACGGATTTAAATGAACAAATCTGTGTTCAAAATTTATAATGAGAAAATTGACTATTCTGGATCCAGCGTTATTTGGGATGACACCTGCGAATTCAGATGAAGGGCTGATGTAGGCATGCTTCTGCCCTAGTCCTCCTCGATTAAACTGTTGCAGTTGATACTACAGAGCAATCTATAGATGGAAACATTTGTTCGGTATTTCTGGATAGGTCCTCAAGTCATATCCTACCTGTTTAACATGGAGACAGCTTTTGTCAGTATTGGTTAGTAGGCCCTTTAGCAACCTGTTCTCATCCCAACTCGTCACATATGGATGCTTGGTCAAAAAACCCCTTGACGTCGCTTTTGAACGCCATGGTTACCCTTCAGCCTCGTTTTTGCACGTGTAGGGCTCCGCAGTCATATTAGCCACAGATAATATGCAACATCCGGTCAAGCTAGCAACCTACACTAAAGGGATACCCAATGCGTTCAAAGGAGACGCCAAGGGGTCAATTTTAAAATAAAAAATAGCTTATGCTAACTAAGTCTAAGTGTGTAAACACTCAAAAAGACAGAAAGAGGTCATCTTTGTCACTATGAATCTTCCGATCATCCCGCCAACTTAATAAGCAAAAATGTTCATCAATTGTGAATTATTTTTTATCATTATATTGTATGTAAAATACAGTTTGACATGATACTCTCCAGCGTTAACATTTAGAAAGACATTGTGCTAAAATCCTTAAAAGAATAATCCAGGACTTGCTACAAAAAATACACCAGATCCAAAAGGCCATAGCATTTATAGATTTAATTCTTAAAAAAATACATTTAATTTTAATTCAAGTAATAGTAACAAGTTCAAAAATAGTTAACTTGAACTGCCATTAAATCAATAAAGTTACATCAAATTCTACCTGCATTGTATTAGAATACAAAAAAATCATAATTTATTTGGTCATAATTTAAAATGTAAAGAAAAAACATGTCTAATATGTTAAAGCTTTTACAGGATTTAGATGATTTATTATGCCTCTTTCACTAGACCTACTATAAAACAATAATTTGCGCGACGTGTATGTTTCTTAGAAATTATGTTTATAACACCAGTTTCTAACATTGTTAGAAATCTAATTATCTGGTTTACTGTATGTCCACAAGCTACGTTTTTTTGAGTGAAGTCACTCCAAACTATACATTTAGATAGGGCCTTATTTGCACGAACTGATATTGTATTGGAAGAGCTGGTATCTTGTGGTAAACTCAAATTAATATATGTTAGTTAACAACGTATCCTCATAATACTGAGGGAAAAACGAATCCTGCCGACATAACGTTTCCTCCAAAACAAATTTGCTGTAGCAAATTAGTAGCATATACACGTAATTTATAGGAGACCGGGTTGGCCCTGAAAATCTATGTGACAAGACGTCATCCATAATACCAGGTTCCTGAAACCTAAAATATCTGCCGTGGAAAAGGCCTGTATTACTGTCGTTCAATTGTTTTGGCTTCCTGAATTCCAGTGTAAATTATTAACAATTATTTACATTGCATTTAAAAGGTCACTGCTGTGGTTTTGCCACAGTTTTCAGTTGTCAGTAAAAGCCTCCGGCCACTGTTATTTAAATTAGATCATCAGTTGCATTCTCATTGCATTCTGCTTATTAAAATTAAAGTAACCTACAAAATAACGCATGGTCACACTGGGTGGAATTGAATACGTTCTGTTTCAATTGTATTTATGTTAATTTGGAGATGCAGCCATTGAAACGAACTCTCTGTCAAGTTTGAACACTCCTCAGTCAATAAAGCATTAGTTTACCCTTAACATAATTAGTCCGACCAACCTTTTGCAGCAGCAGATTTTGCTCCACACGGTTCTCCACACGGCCGTCCTGAGTGAAGGGCTCGCCCATAGGTAGATAGACGGAGTACCCAGAGCGATGCTGCGGGTTAAATTTTTCATTGGGTTAACGGCGTCGTTTTTAAAGACAAAGTCTTTCCCCGTCATCTGAGATACAATCGAATAGAGCAAGGATGGGCCCCACAGCAGCAGAAAAAACATGACCACCACCACTATTATAATCAACAAGGACTCCTTCTTACTGTCTCTCTCCTGGCCCGGCGGCTCTCGGAGGAGGTGGTACTTCGCCACGATAAGCAACTTTATTGTTATGGTTATTTTTATGAAAATTATCGGCAACAAACTAATTCTGCTGTATGTTGCGATCTTCATGGCTGTAGAAAGTGGCACCATGTGTTGTACGAGCAGCTGACCGTAAACATGCACCCAGCTATACACGTTGACACCCACAATCACTCTTATGCTGATAAAACGACCATAAAAAAATGGATGACATACGGCAATATATCGTTCAAACTGGGCGAATAGGAACGTCATGATATTAACTCCAAGAAGAGATGGTAACATGTAGTAAGTGTCATTCATAAAAGGTAAGCCCAACCGCACATCAAAGAGAAATTCATAGAAAATACCACAGCCGGTCATTGTATCACAAATACTTGTGTTCAGCATAAATATAAACCGGTTTTGTCTTAAAAGTGCATGGGTGTTAATAATACCACATGCCACTGAACCGGCCACTAGCACGGTGCTAATCCCGGACATGATGTGAAAAATAAAAATAAAATAATCTCCCGGACTGTTAAAGTCAACACACAGAGGAATGAGCGTTATGTTGATAAAGAGGATCATGATAGGAGTGCGCAGAAGCAGCCCAATCTGAACTGCGACAAAAACAGAGTAACACTCCTGTTTTAAAGTCAGTTATTTTTGTTATGAAGACTGTAAATGATCCATGGTGATGTTGGAGGGTGTGAGGCGTGTAGGAGGAGACAATGACCGTGTGGACCGTAAATGACGTCCCATCGCCCTTTCTTTATGTGATCATTTTTTTATTTTGAATAGTTTTTAAAAATCCCCTTTATTTCATTCAAACAAACAACAACAGGAAAAAGCTACATACGTTAAGTTATCTTGTATTTATGAAAGCATAGCACCATAAACCATCACGGCCCGTCTGGAGAAACTATTTTCAACAACAACAGGACGGAGCTGACCAGGGTCCTGAACCTGCATCTGTCAGCGCTGCTTTATGCGATCATCAGCGTCAGGGCCACGCCGCCGACCTGCTTCTGAATGCGGCTGGCCGCATCAAGAAAGCTGTCCAAAGCACTGACTCCAGTCCGTAGGCCTACTCTTGTCCTGATTTATTAGGGATCCAAGCAGCGAAGTTTTGTTGTCACTATTCTTTCGTCTTTTTCTCCGCTAAAAGTGTTTGGGCAGCAAAAACTGCTGGACGAAAACTCACCAAAATTGGCAAATAGGTTGCAAATTCCACCCACTACTAAGGCAAAAAATGGCACTCTTAGACCTCATGGTGGCACTATTACAATCAACTTTACGTTTTGCAATTATCTCGGAAACGGCTTCGTTTAGAGTCAAACTTCTTTGATTATTTTAATCTCTGGATTCATCTGCCTATTTGCAGGTGGTCTTCTGCTCTAAAAATGTCAAATTATGCAATATTTTATCTCTTTTCTCTAAAACTTGTCCCAGACGGTTCCGCCAGTTCACCTGACACTTTTCAAACTTCAAAAAAACCTAAGACATCCACTGATATGTGACGTTTGCCTCACTGCAACCATATGGTCAATTCAGAAGTCAGTCACTCTATATTTTTCTAAATCAATTAAAATCCATCCTAGCCTAGCCAGTCCGCCTAGCCTACTCGCTCCGGTCTGCCACCGCTGGCTGCTGCTCGGAAATGTCAATTTCATGACTAAACTGTGATATGTCCAACCACTGAATCCCCATGTTTACTCTCTCATAATTTTGTTTTACAGTTTGTGCATCACTGTGTATTTTGGCCCAATTGTGGCAATTTCAAGCAGCAAGTCTGAGACAAGCTTCGCGGCTTGAAGCCTCGCGATCACGATCGGGACAAATACCAGAATGGTAGCCTACCATAAGTCAGAATAAACTAACATAACTTTACATTTTACAGGACATTTCCGCCAGTCCAGTTAAACTTTCATCCCGTCACTGATGATGATAGCATGATAGCTTATCGCGTTACCGGGGATCAGCACAGTGAGCAGCTGAACTGACATCAAGCAGAACAAATGATCCACCTGAACTGAATAGGTATAGCCTGGAGCCTTTATCCCAGCTGAATAGGCTATATATTTTCAGACCTAGGAATATTTACATTCACAGTGCTGTGATACAGATTCCCTCACACAGATAGTCACATTAACCTGATCACCTGCCCCTGAATGGAAGGTGGGTCCATTATCTTTAAACGTTTTCACTTCGCTCAAATTTCGTTTCGTTGTGTTAAACAAACGTTTATGTTTACGTTTTGTTGTGCGGTAATTAACGGTGAAATTCATTTCTGTTATAGGCTACTGTTGTGTGATGAACTAAACAACTGTTATTGCAAAACGTTTAATAATTAAAATGACATCCACATTTTAATAGGACACTGAAGACAGGGAAATGCAATGTTAGCACCTGGATGAAGATGAATTTTAGAGAAAATAAAACACAATCCATAAACTAAGTTCAAGATAAGCAGAGGCAGATATTACAGAAAGGTTTATTCAAATATTTAATTATTTTGTATAGCCTATACCTTATAAATGTAACCCGTTTATGATAGATGTGTTTCATGTGGACAACAATACGTCGTTCCCAAGTGAAATGTCACTAGTGGGCTTAGTCCCAAACTGTAATGGACTGCAGTCGAAATATGTGGCAGTGACACATAGGCCTACAGGGAGAATTTTCGACCAACAGCCCTCTCCTAATCTCAAACACAATCCACATTTCACTCTCACATCCAGATTGTCACGCAGAAACTTCATCTGACCAATCTAGCAAGTGCGTTTTGTTTCAGACATTTTAAAAACATAACGATTGAAAACTCACATAAATTCATTCAGTCATTGAAACAATTTTCACGTCAGCCACGTGATCTGGCTCTTTAGTCCATACTCCTTATGATGATGTTGATGCTGGCGGCTTCGTTATCGTTTCCTTGTCACTTCATCAAAGTTTAAGCCAATTCTGAAAGAGAGAGGTAGGGTGGGCAGAGAGAGAGTTACAGTAATTGTCTTATTTCTTATTCAGACAAAAAATGGACAGAAAAAGCAAATACTTATTGATTTTAAACAGTAGGTAGGCTACATAACGCGAGTAAATAGTAAAATGTTCAATTCAGAAGTCCAGACCGACTCTTACCTTGCCCTCTGCCTGGGGCACACCCTCCGCCACACAGTTCTCCACACGGCTGCCCGCAGCGCCGGGCTGCCCCAGATGTACACAGCCGGAGTGACCAATGCGTTCAGACGCGCCATGGTGGCGAACAGGTTAGTGGCTTCATTCCGAAACCTCAGACCATTGCTGCTCAACTGTCTGAAAATTATATTGACAAAGGATGGACACCACAAGGCCAAGAAGCAAATAACTACAAACACAATGATGCGCAGCGACTCATTTTTGTTGTCTCTCTCAGCACTGGGCGCCTCTCTCACCAGATGATTCCTGGCAATAACATATAATTTAATTGTCATCAACACTTTAATGAGAACTATAACCTGTAAAGTCATTACACCGAACGCGTTTATTTGAGCCGCCTTTGAAACAGGCACCATGTTCTGCACGGTGAGGATAGAGTATGTGTAAATCCAGCAAAATGCGCAAATCCCAATGACAAAAGATCTCGTTATGTAGCGGTTGTAAAAGAATGGATGACACACGGCGAAGTACCTGTCAAACTGAGCGAAGAGGAATGTTAACACATTGACACCTAGAAATGAGGGTAAAATATAGTAAGTCCCATTCCTCGAGGGATAGCCCTCCTGCACGTCGAAGAGGCCGAGGTAGTAGACCGAGAAGCCGGTCAGAGTGTCACTAATGCTCGTGTTCAGCATGAATATAAAACGGTTCTGGCCTCGCAGAGAGCGGGTGGAGGATATACCGATGACCACCGAGCCGGCGACGAGCACGGCGCTTGTGGCGAACAGGATATGGAAGATGAAGATGAGGAAGTCCTCCGGAGTGCCGAAAGCCACCGATAGAGGAACGGTAGCGTTGAGGAGCATCCTGACGCTCCGCCAGAAGACGCGCACTCATTGTATTTATAGATGAATGGTGCTACTCTTCAGAGTTTAAGCATCCTTCCTCATCCCTAGAGCGCAGGGGCTTTACCATAAACAAGTGTTATGTTAACAGGTGGAACAGCCGAATGCCAGATAGCCTATTCACTGTAAGTCCCGTGAGAGTAAAAACTATCAGTTCTTTTCACCTTAAAGTCTGAACAAAAGTGATTAACTTATTATCCCTGGATAATCCTGAACCAGACCTCAGTGACTTCAGTGCACATGCCTCTCTTCGGAGCAGAGTATAAACTTTTCTAGTTTCAACATTGCTATTCTTCAACAAAATTACAAAACGTCTTTTGCTTAAACTGGCAATCTGTTTAATGAAGAAAGTGCTTTTTTATTGTGCAGGACTGTCTAAGTGCTTTTTAGGCTTTCCTTTTTCACAGTTGTAATGGAGGATGATGAGAATGATTAGAATACGCACAAATGTCTGTTTTGTCCTCTCTAATCCAATTTTCAGGTGTTAATAAATGTAGACAATGATTATAGCCATATTTCATCCAAATTACCAAGCATGGACATGAAGTGGCAATCTTAATTATAAAAACTGGCACTGTTGCCTCACAGCAAGAAGGTCGTGGGTTCAAACCCCGGTTGCCCCGGCCTTTCTGTGTGGAGTTTGCATGTTGTCTGCTTGGGTTCTCTCCGGGTGCTCCAGCTTCCTCCCACCACCCAAAGACATGCAGACTAGGTTAATTGGTGTCTCTAAAATTGCCCTTAGGTGTGAATGTGAGTGTGAGTGGTTGTCTGTCTATGTGTGGCCCTGCGATGGACTGGCGACCTGTCCAGGGTGTACCCAGCCTTTCGCCCAATGTCAGCTGGGATAGGCTACAGCCCCCCGCGACCCTGTACGCAGGATAAGCGGTTGACAATGGATGGATGGAGGCTAACCAACATACTGTAAACACATGCCACGACAATACACCGTGTTTTCTTTTAATCCAGGTACATTTTGCAAACATTTACAAACATCTGAGCATTTATGTTTTTTAATGCTTAATATTGCGACGTCTGTCCCCTTGGAAGTTAATCATTTGATCTATATTCACCCGACTGAATTCAAAGCGTTTTTCGGCCACTAGAGGGAGCAATACATATTTTTTTCACTAGGCTATATGACCTATAACTTCTCTCCACTGTTTGGAGTAATCATTAATCTTACCAAATAAGTAAAACTCTTGTCCCATACCTGCCTGTGAATGTTTTTTTAATGTCTGGATTCCCAGGTCAGTTCAGTTCAATAGTAGTAAACCCTAAAGTTTGATCCTGTCTGAAACTGGCCCTCCCAGTGGATGTCATGATGTAGAGGTGCTTTGGTTCACAGCTTTATCCACTGAGGCTTTCTCTTTATCAAACAACAAACATACACTTGAAATGAAATCCTGCACAGACAATAGGATTTATAGGCTATGAGGTCTAGAGTGTAAAAATATGACATCACTGAAACATTTATTTGCGTTAACCACTTTAAAGAAGTCAGTCTGTCATGTCAGTTGACACATGCATTACACAGCTTCTTTGTTCAGACTGTTGTGGATCCAGACACTATGAATCATGAGTCGTCTCCAGCAGCAGTGATTACTAATTGAAACAAATTATGTTTTATTTAGGTCTACATGTTTCAAAAAAGCCCAAATATTCAGGCTACTTAACCTTATTAATAATTAGGCCTGTTAGAGAGGGTTTATGCAGCTGTTAGGTAAGCTCAGTACAGACAGGTTAGATGAGAAGAGTAAGGGAGTTTTCTCTATTAAATATTGTTCTTTTGTGCCTCTAAAGCAACAAACTTTGGAAACAGCTGCATAAAACAGTACAAAGTATATAGCAAGTAATCTCTATACTTTCTCTACTTTCTTGTGTCCTAACATGTTAACAAGCAGGAAGTTTCAGATGTTGATGTCAGCTAATAAATGTTTTTCAAAGTGCTTTACATTAAAGGAAAACAATAGACAACTGAATAATTAGAAAGCGAGTGCAGTCAATTTAAAAGAACAACGGTTAGTTTACATTCAGTAATAGACCCTACAAAGAGAAAGATTTTTTTAAAATGCCAATGTGATACATAATTGTATTTAAGTTGCAATGACAGATTCTAGGTACAAGATTTGTTTATTGCACTTTCTAAAAGACCTTTCTTGATGCTGTCCTCAGACCCAGAGGGAGGCTGTTCCAGACTTTGGGTGAAATTGCAGAACCTGCAAAATTAGGTCATCTTTTCAGATAGTATGTTCCTCCCATCAGAATTTAACATAAGAGGCACTGAAGTCTGGACTATATGTGGTGATAATGTAAACCTAAAACTGATAACCTGAGATAATGATAAAAGAAAATTGTAGGCTACTACAGTGTAATATTTAGGCCTGTTAGGCCTACTTTAATAAGTTGTTGACCTCAGTATGTTTTTGTCAGGAGCTTGTTGACTTGTTGTCCATGGGAATTAAAGTCACCTGTAAGCCTGACTGCGCTTCCCAGATAAATGGGAGCTGTACAGTCACACAGCTGCATTGCTGCCGGTCTTTCCTGTGCAACGAAGACCTAAACCCGCAGTTGCACACACGTTTTAACCGCACCGATGAGTAACATAAGCCAGGGGTTGTCTCTTGTGGTGCCCCCAACAAGCTTTGGCAATGTGTTGATAGTTCTTTTCAGCATTTTTCTGGCTGCAACCATCATTTTCCTCAACGTGTCTGTATCTCTCTCCATACTGCTGCACAAGGCGCTGCGCAGCGAGAACCGCTTCATGTACATGCTGAGCACCTGCTTCAGTGACATCTGCACCGGCGTGTCATATTATTATGTTGGCGTTCTTGATGTGAGGGATAACGTCGACTCCCCGACAAGAACCTTTTATATTGCACCCACATTTCTAGGACTGTCTTACATGGCCATCCTGGCCGCGCAGGCAGACAGGTACCACGCGGTGGTGTCACCTTTTAAATACTCCCAGCGCATGACCCGAAACAGGACCCTGCTGGTCATCTCTGTTTACTGGGTCTATGCTTTTTTGATCGTGGCTGTGCACAACCTGGTCACAGTCGGGGTAGCCAAAAAGATCACGGGCATTGGTACGTTTGTGGGGAACATATTCACAGTGATTATAATGATAGGGCTGAATATTAGACTGTTCGTAATAGCCAGGTTCCAGCTGGAGAGGGAACCGCCATCTGAGGAGAGAGAGAGCAAGCGCTCATCGGTGTATCTCATACTGGTGGTGGCTGTGTTTTTCTTGGGGACGTGGCTTCCCATATTCTGTCATGTTATCATCTGCAATTTCATTGGTTCAACGTGTTATACTTTTAAGAATGAAGGCACTGACCCTCTTCGCATTTTGCCCAGAGTTAATGCTGCCCTGACCCCTCTCCTGTACATCAGAGGGTGCACGGCGCTCAGAGCAAACCTGCTTACTAAAGTGTGGAGACCCTGCTGTAGGAAGAGTAGGTAAGAGGGTGGTGATGTTCGACGAGACACGTTGTTAGCTCCTCAGTGTTATCCTAAGATGGCTTTCATGATAGTTTAATCAAGTTTTCAAATGTTTTACTCAACTATCCAAGCTCAGAATCACTTTATAAACGTGGCAGAAAACATCTTTTTATTAGGATTCGTTTATTAGTTCATTGTAGTTTATAGACCCTCAATATCATATATATAATATCAATATTCTGAATGCTCCTGCACATGTTCACCACTTTTCACACTTGTTGACATGAATAGCTCACGGTTACACTGTAGTAGAGTTTTGTACTTTATGATATTATGTGTTTTGACCTGTTCATTTTTTGTTGTTGTTGGATCTTACTTGAAATTCTTAATCTTGCTGTATTTTTGTCTGCCATGGAAACACCAAGGCAACTATTATACATGTACGTATACTACGTTATTGAGTCTTGAGACTGAAATTGATTCCCTTCTCTTTCTTTCTCTTCATAAGGCGACATCCTGGACGACTTGGCCCTATACCTACCCAGGTCCCGCAGCGTAATTTAAAACTAGGATGGATGTCAAAGTAAACGTTGTTTTATAACCAAACTAATCAAAGACTGAAGAGGAAGTTTCATTTGAAAGCACGCTTGCTGTCAAACGAGGACAATTCAGGCTTTGCATAGGAAATGTTTAATCATGTGCTCAGCACATCTAATCTGTTAAGCACAATATCTCCATTGTTGTTTTCAAATCGCAATGAAAGAATTTCAGGTCTCTATTAGGCCTAAGTGTGTTGTCTGAATGTCTTGCCATGAGAAATGTTGTTCCACAAAAAAACTGATGGAAATGACAAACACGTGTTTTAATTTAGTTATTTATAGTAGGTAGGCTATCTCTAGTAAAAATGAATCAATAGCCTAAGGGAAACTTGACTGTGCCAACATTTTGTTATTACAGCCATTTTGTTTTAATTTAATTGTCAACATCTATAAGGTTCCTTACTGGAAACAATTTAAATGTGAAATAGGCCTATGCATAGGACCAAGTTGGACGAATCTTTTAATAAGCTATTACTTGGTAGCCTCCAGCATATTTCCAGAGACTGGTAATTTTCCTGACACCTTAATTAAATAGATTTTTGCTATAGTAACATGTTTTTTTTTTGCTAAAGCAGACCTAACCGTGTGTCACTGAAACTTGGCAAAAGGGGGATTAGCTGTGGCCAGGCTGATTGGCTGTTTTAACTGAATTCTGGTATAAATTCCCATCGGACATGGGCAATTAGGAATTTTTATTTTGCCTATCTTTATGAGGGTTTTCACATGGTTGCCTCATAGCCATTGTCGGTGATCGCGAAGGATCTTCAACTACGGTGCAGCCTAGGCAACCAATAATCCAGAAACACATGCAGTGAGTCGACGCACCTTGATTATGCAACTCAGTGTGTTGAGCCTCCAGGCAGAGGATGCAGTTTCCGCGGTAACCACAGAGTGTCAGAAGAGCACTTTGGCACAGCGCCATAACTTCGATATTCAAGGAATTTGAACCATAAGCATAAAGCATGGGAAATTAAACTGGTGCAATGTGTGGATCAATCTGTGTCTCTGTAGCGCACTGCAGGCGATGGGCAACAATATCCATTATCTCAGCAGCCAAGTGGCATCATCAAAGTAATCTCGTTGATAGAGGTCCAATAATTGGTATGTCTAGGTGAGACCATGAGTAGGTTGGATCTTGTTTTCTATTGGCTGAAGGCTGGTCTGGGTCCTCTGTGCTAAGGGGAGGAGCCAACAGATCACCACACTTCCGCACATCTGGTGCCCAATTTTTGACTCAGAAACATCTCTCTCCTTCTCTCTTCCTTTCTGCAGATACCTATAAATAATTTGGCCATCAATCATGATGAATGGCCGAGATTTGTTATTGCTTTGAGGACAAATTTGAAGTCTCAAATTGCAACTGTTATCTTAAATCCAACTAATAAATTGATTTAAGAATAAACAGGTTTGATGCAGTTGTCTTCGGTGATTGTGATAGGCACATAAAATACATTGCATGTTGAAATTGCACAGGCTACTAGTGAATAGGCTACTTGCAGAGAAACATAGTAAAAAAAATCTATCTCAGTTTACCTACCTAATCTGCAGCAGTGAAACGAGCTTTTTTATATGTAACCCTGCTAAAGTCATATAAGATGATTTCATTACCATTTTGATTCAAGCATTTTCTATAATAAAAAGGAAATCCCTTGACCGCTGATCAATCAATTCACTAGATTGTTTTTAGCATGTAGGTGAAACTGCTCTCGAAACGTGCGGGTTTCTCTCACACCCTCTCATAACACATTTGGTTTGTTTAATTATTTTTAATTCGAGAATAAGGCCTATACATTATACATGATAACTTGTCACGTCAGACATTTGCAGCGTAGACCTGCATACAGCAGTATAGAACCATGGCTATGGCTAGTCGCGCTGCTGGGAGAAGAAGAAGACCACAGTCTGAACAGGGCATGTAGCCCTCCCTCTGTCTTTCTCTGTCTCTCTGCCATCTTGCAGGTAAAGTTGCCAAGGGTCCTGGGCTGAGAAATTGGCCAAACCCTCCCACAGTGGGATGTTTTCTCTGCTGCACTCTGGGCTGGTTTCTATTCAAATGTGGGTCAGGGGTGAGGAAGCCTAACGTCATAAGCTTGCAACATGGCGTCCCGAAGGCTGTGAGATGAGCAAGAGGATGGTAAAGAACGCTTGAGAACGATCCTACCGATGTAATAAGGTATTTAAAATGAATGATTTGTCTGTAAGGTGGATTGTAAATGCGTAACGGTGCTGCTTTCATGTCTGTTTTGGTTGGATCGTTTTGTTTTCCCTGCTGCAAGCACCGCAAGGGTTTTCGGCGTTACGGTGATATTTTTTTTTCTACGTCGTGCCAACAAAAAGGGGCTCCGCTGGTGTATATTCTCGCTGTACCAGCCTGCCTGGCAAGCCGAGAAATCCCACTTTATTGCTCGACCTTATCGCGGCCCCTGCACGAAAACGCAAGGTAAATTGCTTGCAAATTTTGCGGCGTTTGTTTTGGCGTCGTAGGTTTATAAGCAAGAGATGCCCCAGCCCCACAGGACGAGGGTGTACCTAATAATTATAAGGCTGGCAAAGCACATCGGGCGACAGAAAGGATCCACAAACTGCTCGTTGCAGCGCTTCACAGGAATGTGTTCACACTGAACCTCGTTTTATTAATGTTTTATACTCCAAAATGTTCAAGTGTTTACAAACATGTAGCCTAGGATAGTAATGAGCTGACGATCTCATTTAAATCGATCGCTCTCATGTGATCATAACACTGACTTTTGTCAAATAGCAGTACATTGCTCTTAATGTGTTAAATTAAACAGGACTGATTCTGTGGCTTTTACGCAATGTGTTTTGCGCAATGTTCCTTATAACCGTTACAGTCGATGCCTGTAGTGTAACCTGCATCTTTTATATGTAGGTTAAGTCACCTTTTTTTAGTAGGGCTATCCTAATTAAAAATGATTTAAAAGGATTGACTTGCAAATATATCCAGTACAATGTAGACGCAGCTACTTTCTGGTTTAAAACGTTAAATTCTATCGATCCAGGAGATTGTTTGTGTCTTTATAGCCTATAGATGGGCTACTGCTATACATCGACCATCTTTGTGATCGGCCACCTTGTGAGTGTAACGTTACATTGTGACCAAAAACAGCTGTGCTTTATAGAAACAGTATTGCATGATATTAATTCCTGGTCGTAAATTATCGTTATGATTAAAAAAAGAAATAAACACCCACATATTTGGTTATTAAACTCTAATTCAAACCAATCACAAATCTCTTTGTAGCTAATACAACAATGTATGTGTTCAGGTGTAAAGGCTGCTTGGCTTCTCAGGTGATTAGTGTTGTTAAAGTACAAAAGGCCATGTAGATAAGGCACAGGAATGTTAGTAATGTGGGTTCCCTGTTATTGTGTTTTTAGATCTATAGGCTTTACATAAGTTAGTTTCAAGGAAAAAAAATACACAGCGCTCAAGATGTGCTTCTAATAAGACACTTGTATTCTGTGGTTAATGGAACTGGCATACCTGTTATACATGTTACAACAGTGTGTGAGGCAGTATTTTAGCCAGTTTTTGTAATAAATGTCTCTCAAATACATCCAGTGCGGTTGTCGGCATAAACTTGTAGGCATTCTGAAAAATGCAAGGTTCCACTGTTTTTGTAGATGCTGAGACATTTCCAGACTCTTGCCTTGGGGAAGTTTTGTCACAACCTTAGGGCAATATGGAGATAAATCCATCTATTTTTACAGCCTCTTATCCTGCTCAGAGTTGCAGGGTGCTGTAGCCTGTAATATGAAGATTGTAGGACTACATTTTGGCTGGTTACACCCACCCAGAAGTGTTGTTGATGTGCAGTTGCTCTGCAGCCAGCCTACAGTTTGGCCAAACAGTTAGCTGAATTGTGCTTTTCAGCAATAAAAGCACAAGATTTTAAAGGATTGATGAGTTGCATCCAAATACATTTTACACTTCATATACATAGTCAAATCTGCTGAGGCTTGTGATTAGGGCTCCTGTACTGACTTACGTGGTTGATGATGACAATGCTGCATCTGTAACCGCAATAAGCTTCAAAAGCTTAAAGTGTTTAGGTATACAAAAAATAGGAAATAATATGGACTTGTGTTACATTTTAACTGACCACTCCTCTTTCAGATAGTAGATGAAGTATTACTCTGAAAATGTTTCATTTATGTTTATTTTTTATGTATCAGATGTGTAACAAGCTAGCATTGCCACCAAAACACACAACAGAGATGAGAGGGAAATACTGACCAAAAAGTGTAATAAAGTCACAAGCCTAACCAATGGCAAATTGTAGCTGTTAAATATACATTATACATATGCACATTTAGTAATAACTGTTGAACAAGTTCATTTAGGCCATTAAAATGACCAAGTCAAGTCAACTGATCAGTGGAGTAGATTCATTGATTACTATGGACTACAAAGTGTGGCCTGAAGGGTTTTTTGAGACCTGTGTGTGCCTCATGATCCTCATGATCGGCTGGTTGGTCTTGCCTCACCCTACTTGTCCCTTCCCCTTCTCAGCACACGCACTGTGTACATTGTGATCGTGGCTTACAGTGGCGTGTGTGTGGGCAGCACAGTGCAGTAAGGCTGCTTAGGCTATATGTTCTGCTGACAGGTTAGACGAGGACTTATAGATTGTGCTTGGCTGTCGTGTCTGTACAGTCCCGTCTGTTCTGTGCTGCTTGTTTGAGGGCGGTTTGGTTCGTTCAGTGGCTAAAGTACCTGAGGGCAGGGTTGTTGTTGTACCTTAAGAAGAAGAAACAGTCTGTGGAATGTAGTGCTGATAGCCAGAAGGTTATGCTGTGTTTAAAGTGTGTTGGGGGAGGGGGAGGAGGAGGGGTGGCAGCTCTGTAAAACCTTGGACCATACAGGATCTCTTCTTACCCAACATGCCCTCTGTCCTGAGCCACAGCATTAGGCTCCAGGTCATGTGGATCTGCTGCTTTTTACGGGGCGGGGCGGGGGGGGGGGGGGGGGGGGGGGGGGGGGGTTATCTCATCAACAAAGTTCATTCTCTCAAGACAGAGGTCAGTTGATCATACCAATCATATGTTCACTTGTTTAGTGAAGTGGTTGATTACCTCATTTTTGGCAAGGGTATGCAGTTGGAAGCAGCATGTGTGTGTGTGTGTGTGTGTGTGTGTGTGTGTGTGTGTGCCAGTTGCTAGCCAGTATTGCTGGTAGCCTCAGTGAAAGTCTCAGTGTCTCATATCAGTCTTTATTTAATTTGTCCAGGGGACACTTTTTTTAAATACAGCAACCAAGCCACAAAATACAAAACAGTATGGAGACAGAATGTAGATGCACACATACATTAACCCATGAGAGCAGAGATCTGGATACCTGGATTTGTTAATCTCAGAGTCAAGAAATCTTTTTTTTTTTATTAACAAAGAACACCCACAGATTTTTTGTTTTTTATTATTTAAATGTTGTATGTATGCATGTATACATTTTTCAACCTGAAATTGCTGAAAGCTAAAGCAAAAGATATTCAATAAGGCATTTGAAAGCAATTGCCTCTAATCAATGGATTCATCACTCAATTTGAGATTCAATAAAATGCTGTCAAACCAGAAAATAAGATAAGTCACATAAAATGTGCAGTGAACTCAACCTGCTCCCATTATTCAGACTCGTCTTGCACACTTCGTAATTCAATTGATTATATTTACTTTTCTTTAAACGATAACCCTTCATGACAAAGTGAAACATACTTTGAGGCATTTTTGCAAATGTATTTGTCTTCTGGCATTGTGCTTTCAGTTTTATGCACATGACTGCTGAACTCTGCCTGCAGATACTCTCATACCTGTAGCCATACTTAAATCTGGCATTCTGGCCTGTCCTGCCTGTCTTTTTAATTGGACATCTTGGCATGTTAAGTTGTTATGTAGGAAAAAAGGTTAAGACTCCTGCTACTACTTTATCATCTGATCTTCAGAAAAACCTTTAGTTTTGTTTTCACTGGTGTTAACCCTAACCCTGCTGCTAGAAAATCCTGAAATGCAAAAGGTGTTATTTAGACATGAGTTTTCTTTAGACCATTGCACAAATTCACACAAATGGATCCATGGGTTTCGTTACAGGCTGAGTTGTGCACATGTAAGAGAATTCATGTGCTTGTGTGTGTGTGAATGTGAGAGAGTCTTGCCTTTTCTTCCCGTGCTGCACAGCACTGGCACATCTGGGCTATGCTGCAACCATTGGCCCCCTCCGGTGATGAAATGGACGAGGCTCTTTTCATTCCACTGCACCCTGGGCAGGACTTGTTTGTCTGCAACATGGCTGAACTGCCTGCCAGAAAATGAGTCTTAATTGGATGTGTTCTATCCAGGCTAAGGACACTGTAATTCATGTACTTCCCCCTTCAGCCATGCAGCACCAGGGCCATGCACCTGTTCTTTAGCATTTGTATCCAACAATCCTGCAGTAAATTCATGTCTGTAAGACAGGACAGATCAGCCTTTTGTCTTAATGTTTTGAGCCTTTGTGATGCAGGACATCTCCACTGCAGCTTTTCTGAAGAGATTATAACCAGAATTGGATCAGTGTCCAGAATTCCAGCAGATCCTCTGCATCAGAGCTATTCAAACTTTTGCCATGGAGACATGAGTATTGGAAGGTTTTAATTTGAAGGAGCAGGTGTCTTCATTTTTTATTTCCCCCTCTATATTCTCTGTTGGAAAAAAAAAACCCTGCACATTCTGCTTTCCATGGCACCACAGTACTGCACTAGATGCATCACTGTATCTAGTTACAGTTTAGATTACACAAAATTTTGGATTAAATTTATTTTGTGTTGGTGACATTGGATGTTTGCATACACAAAACTCTGTGTCAACTTTCTGTAGTAACCTGATTATGGAAACAGACCAGCAAAGTATCACTGTGACACCAGTGTGGCTGGATAAAAAGCAAACATCACTTATGTAAAGTGCATGTAACCAATCCAAACTCCAGTTAAACTGAAATAAACATGCCAAACCTAATGCTCTGGGGGAAAAAATATTCTCCATTAATAATACACTAAATATATATGACAGCGTCAAATGTTACAATCACCAGGTTACTGCAGTGCATATAAACACATTCTCCAATTTCCTGCCTTAACCTGATTTGCGCCAGTAACCTGTGTTTGTGTGTGCATTTAAGCACAGTTAAGTGTGGACTGAAGTTTCTGAAAGTGTTTCTTAAAACTACAATCATTATCAAAACATTTGTGATAGGATTGCGGCATGTTCTCTGAAGCAGGAGATATCACACAAGTGAAAATAAATGTATAGAGAGGGCAGCCAAAAAGCACAGGCTTTTTGTTTTCATCTCCTCCTGTATTGTGAGCTGTACTGTCACTCACTCAAGAGAGAAGTGAAACTCAGATAATTGCAGTACCCACAACTCCTGCATGGATCAACCATATCCATGCAGCAGTGTCAGCCATGTTGAAATGGCTCAGTGGTGGTTGCTCAGTATTTGTATTTCAAACTGGCTTTGTACCATCCCCCTAGCCCCTCCCCCACTCCCTCTGCCCACAAGCATACTCTCTGGGTGTGTGTGTATTTAAGTGTGTACTGTGTGCGCTGTCTCTGTGAGTGCGTGTACACAGCAGTCCATTTGGTCGTGTACATGATTGGCTCTCTTTCTCTGTCTGCTTCAAAGAGTCTTGACATGCACATCTCTTTTACCCATCATTCCCTGCATTATGTCCATCTATACAGTTTTACAAAGTCTGTGTATGTTGTTTAAAGGAATCACTGTGAAATATAACCCTGCAGTAAAGCTTAGGTTGAATATTTTTTTAAATCCTACTCAGTCTTGTTTTCTATTGGTTGTTTAGCAGATGACCTTTCACAGTAGTAGGGTGTGTTTTGTTATTGCGCCACAGGACTTTGCCTCACCTCTGCCCTCTCTCCTGGCTCTCTACACTCTGTTCAGGAGATTAGTGCCACAGCCCACTGCTCTTTCAGTCACCTTTTCTACATGAACACTGACTCTAAAAGGTTTACTAGCTTGCTGTTTAATCCATAAACCAGATCATGCAGGTCTCTGATGTAACCAGTTTAATTTAGAGGAGCCCGACATTAAGTAACTGCTGGGGACACTTTGACGCTCACTAGTTTAGTCCCAAATCAACACACGGATATGTTGTCCTGATCGTGTCTGTCAAGTCTGTGTAAACATTGCGGTCTGCTCATCTCCTCATCAGCAGGCTCCTGAAACAAGTCAAGGTTGAGGATAAGCGGTAGGATGCTGTGTTTTTAAAATGAGGTTTCCCCCTCTATCATTAAGCCACAGTCAGTTTTTGAAAAGGTTAACACTGCAGGCAAGGTAAGATGATCCTGTGCCTGTGCTTGAAGGGCAACATCTACCCCTGTCTGTAGTCCAAGCCCAGAGCTGTCTGGTTGGTATGTGGTGCCATATTTGGACAGGGCAAGTATTGTTTCTCACAGCCCTCCTGACCAGCTATCTTGCCATCTCTCAACCTCCCTGCCAGCCTTTGTTGAGGACTTAAAAAACACGTATCCAACCCTGCAGGAAATGCTACTTGCCAATGACCTAACATTATACAGAATCAGAATCAGGAGCTTTATTACCAAGTAGTGTTTTACACATATGAGGAATTTGCTTTGGTGATAAGGTGCTTCATTTAGACAGGTGACATAAATAAATGTAGAAATATATAAATATGGAATAAGCAAATGCAAGTTGTATAAGAATAATAAAAGAATAGAGAAAAAATAATAGAACTATTTGCAGAGAAAGAACAATGTGGCAGATATTTACAGATATTTGATACAGATATTACAGATATTAGATATTTGCATTACTCCGGTTCGTGTTGTGCAGACGTATTGCAACGGAAGAGAATATTGTGTACATAAATATATAAATTGACAATAAAAAAAAATATAGAACAACAACGATTAGCAATTACAATATGTGCAATGTAAATGTGTAATGTCCAAATATGTGCAATACATATGAACTATTCATCCTCCATACTGGAAACATCGTTCTGACTGTTCTAGTAGGGTCTTCCAAATTGTTTATCCATCCCTAACTTTACATTCTTACTGTGAGGCTCCGACGCTGAACCTAGATATGGCATTAAAAATGTTTCTACAAAAGAGGGCCATGGAGGTGCAACGATGGTGCAGGCCTACCTGTCCCCTGTGGTATTAAGCCTGCTTTCCTGGGCAGCACCATTAGAAGGGGAGCTGGGCCTACACATGTCCCACCCTCACTGCATATAGATCAGCCGTAATCCATTAGCGGCTCCCTGGAATCCAGCCGGCACAGCACAGCACTGGTGGGGCCCGGGGGAGAGGGTAGCCGTGTGGGTGATGGGGGGAGGAGAGAGAGAAAACGAGGGACGAGAAGAGGAGGGGGTGAAGGGAGGGCTTTTTCCCCCTTCTCTACTTTGAGCCCAGCCCCCTTTTTATGCCTGCCTGCTGGAAAAGCCTCTAGAATCCCCCCACAAAGCCTGCAGAGGTGTGTGTGTATGTTGAGAGAGCCTTGACTGATATATGGCTTCCTGGCTGGCATCATAGCAGAGGCCCTTCTTTCTCTAGCAGCCCTCTTCTCCATTACTGCCTGCAGGGTTTAGTTCTGTCCACCTCTGTAGCACGCTCTGCCATTAACTGCAGATCTGGGTTATGTATTCCAGAATAGCTCATTATAATTCACGTTGGGGACAGCAAACTGTTCCGGGGATGTGTCTGCATGCCCGGTGAGAGGCTGGTGAGGGAAGGGGATAGAGAGAGGAGGAGGAGAAGAGCAGAGGAAAGACGGGGGAGGGGAAGAAGTCCATGAGTAGAAGTGTCAAAGCAGAGGAGGCAAGCCCAGGCCTGGACATGAGAGAAATGCTCACACCAGCTGATTGTATCAGCTAGCCCGACTGTTCCAACAGAGCCAGCTATGTCCAGTTAACAATTTCCACCTCATTGTTCTTGAACGATGTTCAGTGTTGCCTTTAATAAACTGTTTTTGCAGCGGTGTGTTGACCTTACAATCCAGATCTGACAAATTTGCTTCATATATTATCACCTTCAATGGCAGTTTGTGGTTTTCATCTGTGTTAGTAGTAATTGTAGAGCTTAATTGTAGGGCTGTGGCCAGTATACCCAAGGCTTTCTTTAAGAATTTTGTGAAGCATGTCATTATTGTGAATTATTGCAAATGTCAGATTCCTTGATGAAGCATACAGATCCAACACAGGCTGCTAAACCTGATTTAAAACTGAATTGACTGGTTGGTGAACAGATGAAGCAAAATTTGTGGGGATGCTGAACTACATTCTTTATCTGTGTGCAGTTGTTATTTGGTTAGAATACAGTGAAGTTTTTGAAACACGAGAACGGGCAGTACCAGCTGCCCTTGGTTCTGTGATTTGAGAAACAGCTTTGGCCTGATGCATTCTTTTGAATTTCAGCCTTCAGATGAACCCTTTTCCAGAGGGGGTTTTGATAAACAGAGTTTAGTTCAGTTAGTTCAGTTGTATGTCTTTGCATTCAAGCTTGGCGCTTCTGTCACTCTGAGTATTGGAACCACTCCCTTCTTTCCTGCTGCATATTATGAAACATGATTTTCACTAAATCTCTAGGTTGGCACTAGGTCTATATGGCATGTATTTACATGCATGCTTGAGTTAAGCATTTCTCTGCATTACTGCGTAATCTCCTGCAATACAGTATAACCTGCTCTGATCAGGGGCATTAAAGATGTGTGTCCATTTTCCCAGCATGTCCAGGGCTCAGAGAACACGTTACACATAAGTCAAGGACAGACTCTGCTGCTACAACTTAAGCACATTACTGCTGTTACCATCACGCTTGAGCAGTGGACAGGTTCTTTGCATCTATTGCATTAAATTGCTTATAACAAAATTTGTGTTTTTTGTTCAGTCAGATTGTAAATACAGCATCGTGTTATGTAGTAGGTCATCAGTATGTAGTTTAACACTGAATTAAATTCATCTGTCCTAATTCCATAAATGAGTCCCTCTCTGGAGGATCAGGTGTTGCTGCCCTTGTCTTTGAGCCACCCCCCCCCCCCCCCCCCCCCCCCCCTCTCCCCCCGCCCTCTCCCTC
>NC_060170.1:15656584-15693137 GCF_021292245.1 Micropterus dolomieu
GTGTGTTGACCTTACAATCCAGATCTGACAAATTTGCTTCATATATTATCACCTTCAATGGCAGTTTGTGGTTTTCATCTGTGTTAGTAGTAATTGTAGAGCTTAATTGTAGGGCTGTGGCCAGTATACCCAAGGCTTTCTTTAAGAATTTTGTGAAGCATGTCATTATTGTGAATTATTGCAAATGTCAGATTCCTTGATGAAGCATACAGATCCAACACAGGCTGCTAAACCTGATTTAAAACTGAATTGACTGGTTGGTGAACAGATGAAGCAAAATTTGTGGGGATGCTGAACTACATTCTTTATCTGTGTGCAGTTGTTATTTGGTTAGAATACAGTGAAGTTTTTGAAACACGAGAACGGGCAGTACCAGCTGCCCTTGGTTCTGTGATTTGAGAAACAGCTTTGGCCTGATGCATTCTTTTGAATTTCAGCCTTCAGATGAACCCTTTTCCAGAGGGGGTTTTGATAAACAGAGTTTAGTTCAGTTAGTTCAGTTGTATGTCTTTGCATTCAAGCTTGGCGCTTCTGTCACTCTGAGTATTGGAACCACTCCCTTCTTTCCTGCTGCATATTATGAAACATGATTTTCACTAAATCTCTAGGTTGGCACTAGGTCTATATGGCATGTATTTACATGCATGCTTGAGTTAAGCATTTCTCTGCATTACTGCGTAATCTCCTGCAATACAGTATAACCTGCTCTGATCAGGGGCATTAAAGATGTGTGTCCATTTTCCCAGCATGTCCAGGGCTCAGAGAACACGTTACACATAAGTCAAGGACAGACTCTGCTGCTACAACTTAAGCACATTACTGCTGTTACCATCACGCTTGAGCAGTGGACAGGTTCTTTGCATCTATTGCATTAAATTGCTTATAACAAAATTTGTGTTTTTTGTTCAGTCAGATTGTAAATACAGCATCGTGTTATGTAGTAGGTCATCAGTATGTAGTTTAACACTGAATTAAATTCATCTGTCCTAATTCCATAAATGAGTCCCTCTCTGGAGGATCAGGTGTTGCTGCCCTTGTCTTTGAGCCACCCCTCCCCCCCCCCTCCCCCCTTTCTGCCCCAGCTCCTGTGTAGTTTTACCTGCTCAGGTGTCACCTAATCCCTCCTCCTGGCCCTGCTGTGTCACTGACCCCCACCCGCAGACAATGGGGCAGGGCTGACATTACCATGACCTAATGGAGACTCGAGGGAGCCGATTCTCCAAAGAGGGCACCCCACCGAAACTAGAGTTACTCCACAGAGATAAGGAAGAGAAGCTGAGGCACCTTAGAAAAGTAGTTACTTCACCGTTTCTTCTTCTCCACCCCTTTGGCTTTTGTGTAAGAACAGTGGCAATGTGTACAATCAGAACTTGATCCATGTAGGGTAGCAATTTGTTTAAAAGGAAGACGAGAGGGAGGGAAGGGTTCCAGTTTCTAAGCTCGCTGTGTGATTATGTGGCACACTGTGCTAACAGTTTGCTAATTTCCCCATGAGAGCTAAAGGCTGAGATTGATGTACTCACAGTGGGAGTCAAAACACATGCAGTGTAATTGTTAGATATGTCAGACATGCAAGCACTGTAACTGTCCTAATCCCAGTGAAGGCTGCAATAAACTAAAGATTAAACCCAACTTGTGCAAAAACATACTGCTTTTGAACAATGCAAGCCCTCAGGGTTTTCCCCAGGTTGTTAGAAGGCTTAGGTGCTTTGAAGGTTTTAAACTATGTAATTTGATATAATTTTGGACCATTGTTATTACAACACCCAAAAAGCTTAAAGACAAAATTTGATAAATTTAAAAAAGGTTAGTTATGTACACACCTGAACCAGCTGATGATCAAGCCCTAACCGAACAGCAAGGGCCAGTGAGTTGTATGTGTGTTCTAAACACAATTAGCATGTCTCTACTATTGTTGGGTTATTGATTTATTTTCCACTGCTCGGAGCCTATAAACTGATGACTATTACAGCGGCGCGTATGGTAGATAGGCTTATGGACTTGCAGTGTATGGAACATTTTAAATTTCTAACACCGGCATAGTACCTAAGCAGTTATCATTGCGCATTAGCAAACAACCAGTTCTGGCCCGACATTCAAACTGAGTGACTGGTCAAGGATTACTTTCACTGGCGAAATTGCGTGCTACTTTCTAATATGTAATGGCAGGGAAAATCCTGGCTCTGTTATACCGCTAAGCCTGTGCATGCTGCATTTTTTTACTTTTTATAAATTGCCATCTCGAGTGTGGAAACATTTTGTGTGCTCTGTTGAAGACCACTACTTTTCTATCATGTCTTTTACTGTGGCTTGCACACTGTATTGAACAACCTGCCATGGTATCTAGAACTTCCTCTACGATGTAAAACTAAGAACCTCTTTCATTTCTTTCTTTCAGCTTCAGGTGGTGCACGTGTAGGAAGAGAGAGAGAGAGAGAGAGAGAGAGAGAGAGTGAGTGAAGGAAAGAAGGAAGGAAGGTGGAAATGGAACTGCCAAATCATGCCAAACAACTGCTGCTGCAACTCAACCAGCAGAGAGCCAAGGGCTTCCTGTGTGATGTCATCATCGTGGTGGAGAATGCACTCTTCCGTGCCCACAAAAACATCCTGGCGGCAAGCAGCATTTACTTCAAATCTTTGGTCCTCCACGATAACCTCATTAACCTTGACACAGAGATGGTTAACCCCTCTGTATTCAGACAAGTTCTGGACTTCATTTACACTGGGAAGCTCCTGTCCTCATCGGACCAGAGCAGTGAGCAGAACTTCAGTGCCCTCTTAACTGCAGCTAGCTACCTCCAGCTCCATGACCTCGCTGCTCTGTGCAGAAAGAAGCTCAAGCGCAGTGGTGGGAAACCCCTGCCAGGCAAACCCTCTACTCCAGGTCCCCTTAGCCGCTTACGCCTCAACAACCAGCGCCTTTCCTCTTCTACCCCTGCTGGCCCCAACAACCACTATCCTCCGACCCCTTCTGATGCCGACCAGCCACAGCCAGATGAAGGAATTCGAGACAAGCTCTCAGATGACGAAATGTTTGTTGGCAGCTCTGGAAGGAATGGGAATGGGGGGAATGGCAGCAGTAATGGTCATCTCAGTAGTGGAGGAAGTGCTGGGGAGCCAGACCTTGGACTAGACCTGTCAAAGAAGAGCCCTCCCTCTGCGGGCACAGCCACTGATGCCCTCAGCCCACACAGCAACTCCCAAGAATCCCCTCAATCTGCCTCAGTATCCACAACCAACAGTGCCTCACTGGATGACTCCTCTACCACCCTACCAGGTGTAGACATCTGTGGCTCAGAGACCATGGAGCTCAACTCCTCCTCTAAAGCCTCAGAGGAAACTCAATGCCAGACTGATGGTCCCCCACCTCAGAAGAAATCCCGGCAGGGTGCTCGCAAGAACGAATGGCCTAAAAGAGAGGCATCAGGGTTGAAGTCTGAAGATCATGACAGGCCACTCGTTAATGGGGTGATAGTGGGTCCTAAAGATGGCCGTTCCACTGGGGTTGGAGGGGGCAGTGGAAGCAGCTTTGCTTCTGACCAGTCCTTCCAGTGTAAAGATGAAGAAGAAGGCGGAGAGAATGGCCAGGACCATAGTGATGAGAGTGGGCAAAGTGACGGAGAGAGTGCAGGAGGTGGGGCAGGAACAGGAGGCGGACACCAAAGCGCCAACTACGTGTACCGGCAGGAAGGTTTTGAGCCAGCATTCGGAGACAACCTCTATGTGTGCATTCCCTGTGGTAAGGGCTTTCCCAGTTCTGAGCAGCTCAATGCTCACGTGGAGACGCACACTGAAGATGAGCTCTACATCAAAGAGGAAGGAGGGACCTTCGTGAAAGAGGAAGACGAGGAAGAGGCAGAGGACCTCTCTGCCCCTGTTGGCCCTTCAAGCTTTGGCTCTGAAACACGTCCATTCAAGTGTACAGTCTGCAGTAAGAGCTACAAAGACCCAGCAACTCTGAGACAACATGAAAAGAGCCATTGGCTGACCAGACCTTTCCCCTGCAACATCTGTGGCAAAATGTTCACCCAGAGGGGCACCATGACACGCCACATGCGCAGCCACCTTGGTCTAAAGCCATTTGCATGTGAAGAGTGTGGCATGCGCTTCACACGCCAGTACCGTCTGACCGAGCACATGCGTGTTCACTCTGGGGAGAAGCCGTATGAATGCCAGCTATGTGGAGGGAAGTTTACCCAGCAGCGCAACCTCATCAGTCACCTGAGAATGCACACCTCACCCTCCTAGAAATGCATCAAGCCAAAGAACTCTGGGAATAGAAAAAAAGAAACATGTCTCTACCCTTTTCACATCTCAACAGCAAAGAAACGCACATGCACACATTCACATGCAGACACACACAGTTAAACATATTAATTCCAGTTTACTACACCCTGGCTAAGTGAAAGATGTAGCTGTTAGCCAACATTGGGCTCTTGGTGACGGTGGGATCTTGTTGATGCAAGGATCATGTCATCATTTATGTCATTGACGTCTGCTCACCTCTCAGGAGTTCTAGAGGGACAATTACTCCTGTCTCTCTCCAAAGTCACAAAGCCATGGTGGAGTGGCATGACTTCTGGCCTGCGTTGCAAGTCTGTCAAATGTGAATGTGGGTACTGAAATAATGTCAAGTCCCCTCACCTCATACCCCTCAGCAGCCTTTCTCCTTTCTACCTTTGAGCATTGTTGTTCCTCAAACTGATAACTCATGAGTCCCCCTCATTACTGCTACAGTGCTATTTTGACCAAAAACCCGTGCAAACATTACTGGCAATAATTCAGCAAAAAGATTATTTCTACCCTTACAGCTTTATATCCATTGTTACATTGGTAACATCTGTGTGTAAGGGGGGGGGGGGGGGGGGGGGGGGGGGGGGGTGGTAACTGGGTTTGGGACCATCTCCATGCTTTAAATGAAAGTCCTGAAAGAAGGTTCATGTTGGGATGACATTTGGATTAAGTTTTAGTTCTACAGACTACAAATACTCAAAGTCCTTACAGCTGTTCACAGTAATATAGAGAAATTTTCATTGTTTTCGGTTTTGCCTGCTAGTGCTCCCAGGAATGAACCCTGGTTTGAAAGATGAACCCCTTGAGGTACTTGTTTTACTTAAAGAACTTGTAATGTTTCAGTGAATGTTTAAACTGGAAGGTCTTGGGGTTTTTCTTGTGGAGGGGTGGGATTTAGGTTGGGTTGGGGTGGGGTGGGTGGGGTAGTTTGATTGGGGCAAGAAGATGGTGTTTTAGACTGAATGTGTTCAGTGGGTACGTTTTATTTTTTTGTCTGTATAGCTTTTCTCCCCTCAGAAAAAGAAGTCTATTTATATAGGCTTGTGACCTCGCTACCTCTGATTACTCTTACGAACTCTGTTGATTAGTTGAAAGTTTCTATGTAATTAATTGTAAAAAGTGTGTAGATTATGGTAACTTTTCACCTAATGCTTTAACCTGCCCATCTCTCAACACAGGTTTTTAATGCTCATAGATTTTACACATTAATATTGTTTTTAGCTGTTGTTTTTACTTGTCAAATATAGCTTTTTTTGGTGCCCTGCTCATTGTGGCCCCACCTCAAAGTGTACTGTAGCTTCCTGTATGGAGCAAATAGTGGTTAGTTAGTGTAGATGTATAGTGTTCCAAAGATCTTATGAATGTTGAGGAGAACAGAGCTAACTAACAAACATTGCTAGACAAGTTCATAACCAAAGTCTTTAAAAAGATGTACTTAAGATATATAGCATACTAAATTATTTCACTTTTGATTTCTATTTGCTGTATAAAACAAATTATGAATTATATTCTAAGTCCATACAAAGAAATCTGCTCTTTTGATGGAGTTTTGGCCAATGTCTCTGATACTGAGGAAGGTTCTTGTGGTTCGCAAGGAAAGCTTGTGCTGATTGGTGGGCTGGTATAATAAAAACTTACCACCTAACGAAAATGGTAACGTTTAAAAACATGTTCCTGAACGTGTTTTTTTTTGTTTGTTTCTTTTTGTTTGTATCCAGAGTCCTTATCACTTTATATTCCCTGACTTTAAAAACAGGACTTGATGACATTATATGTGTTCTGTTCAGACCAAAAAAAGAAAAAGGAAAAAAAAGATAGGAATTATAATCAGAATTTTAATGTGAAGTTCAAGTTGCTTGTTTTTTTTGAGCCAGACTTATGAAAACTTGTAATAAGAAGGGAGAAGCAATGATGCACTGGACAGTTGGACAACTCATTGGTCTCCTGCAGCATCCTTTTGTTTCTGATTGTATTCCATTGTATCACAGAATGACTTTAAATTATTTTAAACCTCTAAAGCTTTACCTCATCATAAACCACCATAAGTTGGGAGTGGCCCCTCTGTTGTCTGTGGGTTTCACTGAAACCTGTCCAGTGTATCTACTCTTAACAGTTACACTGTGGAGCATGAACCTTCACTACAAGTTTTTGGAATAGGCATTCCTCTATTATGTAGGTTTAACGGTCTTTTCAATTTTTTTTTTTTTATTCCTCTTTCGTCCTCATGTTATGGTCTGTGAAATGTTTGTTATCATAGGGATGCAGCTACAGTTACACATACATCACTACCGTTTTAAGGTACCTGCGTCCTGGACTCCCAGAATTGTTACTTGGTTATGTTGGATGTTGGTGTCTTGCTGTTAAGCAGTTGCTGTTTAGTGATTGCATGGTACATCTATGAATTTTTCACACTCCCCACCCCCCTACCACAAACATGTTATTTGTTGCCTCCATTGTTGCTTGTGACCTCTTCTAGCTTAAGAGGGAGTCCACAATGCATTGCCTTCAAACGTTATTGTACTTGTCAGCACTTACTGCAGTACAGCAAAATGTCTGTCATGCAAAAGGTGTTTTTGTACAACAAGATCTCTAGCCATCTCTGCAAAAGACTTTGCAGCTGCATTCGAATGCTTGCTTGTTTGAAATAACAAAGAAAAAAAAAACTACGAACTCCAAACTGTGACCATACTACTACTACTATTATTATTATTATTATTATTATTACTACTACTACTACTACTATTCAAATACTTCAGGGATTGTTCTGCATCTGTGAATGCAGACTCTCAGCTACATTTGTAAGACATAGTATTGTATCGATTTCTCTGTATTTTAATCATGGGAAAAGCAAAACACTAGTTTCATATTTAAGACAAACGGGGGGTACTTTTTCAACTAACACAAAGAGCCTTGACAAAGGCGAGGCAGCTCGAAACAAGTCTACATTTTAGTTAGTAACACAGTATGTTCAGAAATAGTTGCAAAGTTGTACAAAGAACTAAGAAGAAAAAAAAAGCTCATACCCAAATCCACAAACTATTTTTTAAACCAAAGCACATTTGAATGATTATGGAACCATGTGTGGCTCTAAAAAAGAAACATATGTATTTATCTCATTGTTTACATGAACTTTTACAGTTTTACAGACCTCAGTTGAGGCTCGGCCAGCCAGAGAGGTGGTTTTGTGTGTATTTTTAATTTTTTTTAAAGATGCTTTTCCACAGAGGTTGCTGCCATAACAAAAACATAGCGTCAAACATGGGTTGAACTGCTGCATATTCAGTTAATGGGAGGGGTGCGTGGTTTAGGGGTATCCCCCTCCCCCTTCTACCAGCTGGCTTTGGGGTGACCCTGCGCCCCAGTCCCCCCTGCCCTCTGGCCTGTCTTCAGATGGGACCGCAGAAATGGGGTGCGTCCTTGACGTATTAATCAAAAGGCATTGTTAGTCAGGGTCTTTAGCTCAATGTTGTGTCTCTGTGTTTACCCAAATGCACTTGAGGACGACCTCGGCTGATTGGGTCTCTTAATATGTAGGAGTGGGTGGGTGATGCTTGAATGGTTAGGGTTGTTTTAGTAACATGGTACATCTCTTATGCTGGCGGTTCTTGAAACCTATCTGGGGAATGTAGCTTTGATTTGTTCACTGCATGTAAACAGGCTTATCTGGTAGTCTTAACTGTGAATGTTATTGTGGGTTTTTTTTTGTTGTTTTTTTTTTAGCTGCCTGTGTTCTGTGGGTAAAAGCAGCACAAACCTCTGGCTGGCCGGGCCTCATACAAAGTTGGTGCAAACACTTATTGACAGTGTTCTTTTTTTATCAAATGTCTATTGTCAGTGATGAATGTATTTATTTCTGGTCCTGCCCTCACCTCTGCAAAGAATATGCTCAGTGTGTGAGACTGAGGTGGTGGCAGGACCCCCTTTTTTTGTTTTGAGGATTTCAAGCTGAGAATCAAAACTAAGACACAGAACATAGCCATTAACCACAATCTGTGAGGTTGACTTTTTTTGTGGGAGAACTGATTTATTTTTTTCCCAATTCAAAAATGGTCTATGGCATGTAATATCTCTTTCTCAGTTCCACCTGACAGTCTGTAGGGTTTTTATTTCATGTGATTCACTGTGGGTGTTTTTGCCCATGTGTTCTCGAGTTCTCACTGAATGACTGCGCACCAGGGGAGTTGAACTTTAACCCCTTGTGTGTGTCTGTGGACACAGGCGGGACACTGTGACCTGCCTGTGCAGAAAGGAGGCTACTGTATCTTTTCAAGCTTGCTCTCCCTGGGTGCTGCCATTAAAAACAAAAACCAAAAAAACCATTCACACAGCAGAAACATGCACATTATCATTGCTTCTCTCCGCTGAACGATAGTGTTCATGTGACTATTGTTACATTTCTTGTCTTAAACCACTTGCCACTTCTTCCATCTCTTTTACATGACATTTATGTTTTTAGTGTCTGATAGTTCTACATTTATTTTAGAAACGTTGGGTGAGATAGCTTTACTAAGTGCACTTTGTATGTTTTTCAAAGCCTCTGGAAAGACCCGGGCGCTCAAGTATCAGTTTCCGTTTAACTGGCGGTTTATTCTTTTGTCTTTCTCTTCTTACCTCATCATTGTTCCTGTGTCAATGCTGAAATATCATATCATTATGCAGTGTTACAAAAGCTTTAAAAATGAATATACAAAGCAGGAAATGCCAACCGAGAGACTGGACTCTGCTCTACGCATTCAAGTTTCCATCTCATTTCTTGGTATTATTGTTGTTACACATTGTACGGTTTTTACTATTAAGTTTCTCTCCAGGCATTTTGTAAAGTAGTGGGGCTGGTCTTTCCAGTTATTATGGAGGTGATCCTTCTTACCTTGGCAGGCTAAACCAAAGCCAGTTTTAAAATGGCCTCCAGTGCCATTAAAGCATGTCTTAAGCTTTACTGTTCCGTGCTTTATCTCGGATACACCTGACCCCCTGCTTTAGCTCTTTGACCCTCTGTAATCTATCTTACTGCACAGGTGACTGTATCATCAGCTCTGCTGCATTTTGCATTTCACATGAGTATTTACTGTACATCCAGTGATGTAGTGCAGTAGTGAGTGACAAACAGAAAACACCAATTTACCTCAAAACTCTGTGTTTACATGTGCTATCTTGCCATTACATCTCAGCATTTATACTTTTTTTTTTTTTTTTTGCCGTCCATCTGTAACCAAAATATGCTTTTTGAAATGGAGTTTGTTGCAGCATATTTTTATATGTACCATTAATTTACCTAGTTTTTTCAAACTTAATTCGCAAAGGCACAGTGTCACCTTGATGTGCACTACATTAATGGAAAAACATAATTAGCTGCTAAAAAGATATTACTTGAAGAGTTGATTAGTGGACCGGCCCATGAAGTGCGTGTATCAAGCTTCCTCTCCGGTTTTCTTCAGGAAGAGCTTCTCAATAATGTATCAGGATCTGTGGGCTGAGAGCCTCTGAAATGGACATGTAGGGTATTTGCTGATGAATAATTAAAGGCAGAGAAGCCCTCCCCCTTGGCAAACACATTTCACATGCAAAGGTGTACACATCCAGGTGCACTTTTGCTGGCATGCATGCATGTACACCTCCACTCAAGCAAATGCAGATGCCACCGTCTAGACTTCAAACACAGCCTAACATGCACACACCAGTATTTAAGTGGTGAGATTCTGTGAACCTTTTGTGGCTTTTGGCAGCACCCAGGCTGGGCTCTCTCTTTATCTCCACTCCTCAGAGAGCTCGTATTCAGGTCAGAGCCACCGCTGTGCATAGCGATGGGGCTCGCAAACTCAAAGTGTCATAAAAGTGTAATACAGCTGACCTCAGCACTCACAACCTTGCAGTCTTAATGTACAGCAGTGAGGAAAAATAAACTGTTATTTTATGATCTTTTCATTAAAAGCTTGATTGAAAACCAACTCTGTGTTTGACTTGTCTGAGTTTTGTGTTCTTTGGTGTAAGGGATCCTGTTCGTAGATGATATCTAATGGATAATGTCTCCCAACTCACAGGTCACATTTCTTCACTCAGTTCAGTTATTGCTACCCTGCGCGCTTTGACTCGGGGGTTCATTTTTGTACATTCTATGAATATGCCTCAGTGACACATGTTATGTTTTGGTGTGCAAGTATACTTAATTCCTGTGAAATGAAAACCTTTTTGTGGTTTTCTTCATAGACAAAAGATACAATGCACAGGGACATATGAGGTCTCTGGCCTCTTTGTACCTCATTGCCTTATGATGCCTCAAACTCCTGAATCATTGGATTAGTGATGCTTTATATGTTTGCTACCAGGTGACCAGTATTTTTCAATCATATGCAAGTGTACAGTACAAGTGTTTTAGGCCTTTATTAACTGTCTCTTTTACTCTCCTGATAATACCAACACTGATTGCTGCACAAAAACTTCCTCATCACATCATTTAAGGTTTAGTATTATCTTGCTAAGCTCATGTTCATGTACATTTCTGTATCTGATTTGTTCACTGAGTGTATGATGATTAGCTCTCGGCAGATTCCTCATCACTGCTTGGACTGGTGGTCCAGTGGATAGTACTGTGGCCTCAAAGCAAGAAGGTCTTGGCTTCAAACCCCAGTTGCCCTGTGTGAAGTTTGCATGTTCTCCCCGTGTCTGCGTGGGTTCTCTCTCACCATCCAAAGACATACAGGCTAGGTTAATTGGTGTCTCTAAAATTGTCCTTAGGTGTGAGTGGTTGTCCATGTGTGGTCCTGTGATGGATTGGCAACCTGTCCAGGGTGTACCCCGCCTTTCGCCCGATGTCAGCTGGGATTGGCTCCAGCCCCCCGTGACCCGGTGGTGCAGTGGTTAGCACTGTTGCCTCACAGCAAGAGGGAATCAATGAAGTAAATGTTGGTCGATCTATTTGTCAGCCTGTCCAGCATGTACATTTGACCATAATAATGAAAAAAAAATACGAGAGTGGTGTCAATCTTCTCCTCTAACTCTCAGCGTAAAGTAAAAATGACATCTTACATTTTCCCAAAATGTCAGATTCCGCCTCAGTGTCTCGTTCTTATGTTCCTTTTGATGCCCAGGCAGGAATGCCCTTAGCTGTGGGCCGCTGGGCTGACCCTCACTTAAAGTAAACACACACTTGCATAGATCACACATACGCATCCACACGCCCTCCTCATGTATGTAGCTGATCTCCTTTAACCTTCTTGTCTGCTTTATGTAGGTATATTTCACTGCCATCTTTCCATTATGTGTTTCTTCTGTTGTTTTCTTGTTCCTAATTTTGAGTCTATAATTTCACTCTCCCTGTGCTAACCCCCTTCTTTCCCCTTTATCACTTCTGCCTTATTTTTCATCATCCTGGTTCAGGTTTGAGTAGGGAACTGGCACATGAATTCCTTTTCTGTGCCCCTAGATGTGTCACATGCTAAATGACCCTGAATGGGGGTCGCTGAGAAACAATGGCCCTGGTGACGATAGCCCTTCCCTGCCCTCCCCCACCCGAGCCCCTCTCCCTCTTAACATCATTGCCAAGTAAACACAATAGTAAGAGCGTGGAGTGTGTGCAAAGACATTCATGTGGAGTGCTGTTTTGGGTCCTTGAGAACAAGCATGAAGTTTGTCTGATTTAAATGCTGTTTTTGATTTTATCTGGTGGGAAATTCTAAAAATGGCCCCACTTCTCCCCAGCTTTTCTTATCCCAGTGGGTCTGCGAGCATGAGTGGAATTTACCAGGCTCTGCCCAGGTGGGTCCAGGCTTGCCTCTGCTAGTCTGGGATGGCCCTCCATAATCTGAGGAATGTGAATGAGAGATGCCTGGCCTACCCATGGTGGACGAGGGAGATGGACTGTTATAAGTGGTGTACACAAACACACACACACACACACAAACTACCCACACCCACCTTTATCTCCAGTGCCAGATGACCCTCTTGTCTCCATGCTGATATTTAGCAGAAGGACTCCAGGCCTTGGTCACTGGCTCTGTTCTAACCACAACTTGTAATTTGTACACATTTTTTACGGATTCAACAAAAGATATAACATGTTCATTAGTGAGAGCTCAAGGTGCCGGTAGGTGGGACTTGTTTGCATTTGACAGAACCAAGCTAGCTGCTTCTCCCTGTATCTGTTTTTTGTGCTAGGCTAAACTAACCGGCTGCTGGCTGAAGCTTTAAATTTACCGCACAGAAATGTCAGTGGTATCACTCTTCTTAAATCTTTGCAAGAAAGTGAATGAGTGTATGTCCTAAAATACCATATGTATTTTCTGTTCCATTTTAAAAGTCTTAAAATGTATCAAAAATACATGTTTCCCTATTTTTTTCTGACATTATTAGCTTGTTCTAGTACTTAATTGAAGCTATATGATGCTTGTACTGAGTGGAATATTCATGTTCTGAGGGTTCAGCAATGCTTGGCAAAACATCATGATTTTATAAAGATTGAGACATTTTAGATTTAAGAGATGTGCAGTTCCATCACCCGATGTATTTCTAGTAAAGTTCTAAGTAAAAAAGATTATAGGTAGTGAGAACCCTGTGCAGGCAGAAACTGAATGCAAAGAGGCTTCTATTGGTCCAAACGTGCTGTAAAGAATGAGATAAGATGTACAGCTGCCTATGAACTATATTGATAAAACCACTGAGAGAGGGAGTGCCTCACCCACAAGTAGAATTCATGCATTCTGATTATGTGTGCATATATATCGTCAATGTTTTGATGCACATCAATTATTAACAATGTGTTGAATTAATGCCTTGGAGCCCGGAGTTGTCTTCACAGCCATTATAAGATGCTGCTCTTGGTAGAGCAGAGGAAAGATCCGGGGAATTGTTGATTCACTGCTGCTTTCCCCTCTGATACCACAGCTATGTCCTGTTCATGCCGGGGTGCCAACACTAGGTCTCTTCTTCATAGTTGCATTGTTTTATCTCCCTGGCCCCTGCGGTGTCGTTCACTCTATCCATGCAACTAACCAACCTCCTTCTTCTTCTTCCTCAGGGAAGAGTGCAATGGATCCCATCCCATTGGGAGGACACGTGTCTTGGCACAAAAGTGCAGTGCTGCAGGCAATGTATATATCTCCATTTGTGTAGGATTTCATTGATTTTTGGCTGTGTGCAGACGTATATATGACAACACCTTGCTTTCTATCTCATTATTTCATGATACACACACGCAGATGTTTCCCCAACAGTACTGGTCTCATGTTGGTGCGGTACAAGGATTCACTCACTCCATCAATAACCCATCAGTATTGATGGGTGCTGAGTACACAACATCAATACCTGATCTTAAATTCAGTGGGTCTCTTTATGGAGCATGGGGAGGATGCCCAAGGCCTGTGTTGCAGGTATGGCAAGAAGACAAGGCCAAAAAGGCGTGTGTTAAACAAACTAGCAGCATTACGTTGTGGTTCAGATAGAGTCAGATAAACCTTGTCCTTCTTCAACACCCATGAAAATCACTTAAAAATCCAGAGCCAGGTGCAGCTTAGGCTTGCTTTCAATGCAAAACAAAATACAGTACCTATGTATCTGCCTGCTTCTTTCATCCCCTTTTTTACTCTCCCACTCAAGAAATTAATCTTTTTTCTCTCTTTCTGTACAGCTCTTTTTTTCTTTTCATGAGGCCTCAGCCTGAATTGAACCTGGACTGCTGAGTCACCGAGCGCTTGACGGTGAAAGGCAGAGAAAGAGAGCGGGGAGAGAAGGGAGAGATGAAGGAGAAAGAACTCGGCAGGTGGTGGGCACTGCCGCAGCTTCAGCCCGCGGAGTCTTTTCAGCTGGCACACAACTGCTAGGCTGCCACAGAGGCCCTGCTTTCCATCAGAATATTCCCCCTCTCTTCCCCCTCTTTAAACGATAAACGAGGAGAACAGGCTTGGGCCAGAATAATAGGATCCTTTCTTTCTGCCTCTGCCATGTGTGAGGACAGGAACAATGGCAGGGACCGGGAGGGGAAATGATTCAAAGTGAGATTTTCACCTGCTCCCTTCAACCCCGGCTCTACTCCTTTCAGAGCATGCTAATGCCAGTTCATTTACAAAGTAGTACTGTAAGCTGTATCACACAGGCACACACAAAAATGCAGAGATCCTTTTTTTCTCTTTGTGATGGACAGTTTAGATTATTGTGCTCCAAGACATCCATTTTGGTAATCATACTCATTATCATCATTATCTCATTTTCAGAGCTAAGTAAGAATTAGGGACTGGCTGATCTGCTTTGAGGTGCAGTCTTTGTTTTTGGTTTTTGTTCAGTCAGAATGGCAGTTGTGAATTTTTCTTCCACTTTATTTTGTGAGGGGATGCTGGTGGTTGTCTTTAAGAGAAATCTGAGTGGCTTTGAGTAAATGTTTCCTGTCATCTCTAAAAAGTTTTGCAATACTTATGACCTGATCCAAGGACATGTAAGAAGGCTGGATGCCCTTCACACCTAATTTGAAGGTTCTTCAAAAACTAACTTATGTCTGTGAAGTCTTGGTGCCTTTTTGAAAATTAGCAACAGTTCTCCTTCATAAGGAGCTTCAGTCTAGGGATGAAAATATTGCTTATTAAGTGACAAAACAATCTCACCTCTCTCAGTCTCAGCTAAAATATACCCAGTTGTTGCGGATACATAGATGTTCAAATTTTATTTATTTACTTAATCTCCCTAGCATTTCTTGTCCACATTGGCTTGAAAGTTTCAGCAGCCGCAGACAAAACATTTTAAAACACTAGAAAAAATTATTTGTGTCCTGGTGCTGAGAAAGTCTGATAGAGTTTAAATAGGCCTTGAGGTGAGATTGTTTTGTCAGCTGTTGGTCAATGATGACCTTTAAAACTCAATTGATCACTCAATCAACAGGAAAATTAACAACAATTTTGATATCATTTAGGTCATTCATCAAGCAAAAATTTCAAACTTCTACATTCAATATTCTAGATCCAGCTTGTCAAATGTGAGCAGTTGCTGCTTTTATCTGTTTTATAGTGTAAATGAAAAATCTTGGACTATTGGCCAGATGAAACGAGTAAACTGAAGACGTCATCTTGGGCTCTGGAATACTGTGAAGGGCATATTTATGATGTTTAATCAAATACATCATTAATTAAAAGGGGAAAAAAGGAAACAGATTAATTGATCATGAAATCAATTGCTAATTGCAGCTATCCTTCATTTGGTTAACAGGAGTCTAATATTAAAGCCACATTTAGGGCAAACATTAAAACTCTTCACAATGCAAAGTGTCCTCTAAATATGAGGTCAACCACTGTTCGCTACTGTTTCTCATTCATTTGCCCTCAATAATGAGACATACAGTACAATCAAGTCATAAACAGTGCAAGGAAATCATGAGGGGAAAGGTATTTGTCTCAGAGCAATCAGCGTCATGGGTAAACTCATTTGCTCTCTAATCTCCTCCCCTTTGTACTAATTTGTTTATCTCTTCCCCTCAGTGTATGTGTGTGTGTGTGTGTGTGTAGGTGTGTGTTTATATTGCGGTTGTAATTTCCTTTTGGTGGTGAGTGAATTAAAACTTGCTCCTAATTTATCATTCACTGGCTGACTTTGAGTGTTAATCAGAGTGTGCATATTAACACTCATCTCACACGTGCAAAGGCACCATCACAGATAATCTTGTGTGGAAAAAATAACAATTAGATTACTAGCCACTGCTTACATACAGTTAAAAACATAAATGTTCATTTAATAACATGAGTAATAACATTATTGCATGCCTCCTGTGTTTTACAATGTCAAAAAATCAGCAGAAAAACAGATAAGCGCATTCACAATCAGAGTTCACATAAAACGTAGGATATATCACTCTCTTTTATGTCAGTTTAAGTGCTTCCCGTATACTCCATTCCCTCATGATCACTTGTTTCTGACCCTATATACAAATCAAAGCAGTACATGTGAAAGAAGAGTAAAAAACATTTCAGGGTTTGAGTATTTCAAAAGGATTAACGATGATGGCATGAAAGAGCCTTGGAAGATCTGGCACTGTTAGAAGATCAAGCGGTAAACTCTGTGAAGAGACACGTGTTTCAGTTTCAGAAAAATACCTTTTCTTTCCCTTTTCCTCCTCATTAAAGGCCCAGAGGCCATGGAGTAAAGGGACCCTCTATTCAAAGCTGTTATCGGCTTTATATGTATGTTAAAATAATGAGTTTTTGCCGAATAAAGGGCCCACTTTGCATGCTCATTTGGAGTTATTACACGAGGAACTGTGTTATTCAGAATCAGCTTCTAGTTTTTGTTAGTTAACAGTTACAAATGGTAGGTATTACATCGTTTGTATTATAGGCCTGTCAAAACAGTAATGTGTTAATTTAGCCAACATTTGTAGGTAGCTGCAACTATAGCTTATGCATGTGCATTATTATCACAGCAGCATATTGTTTTTCTTTCTTTAAAAATAAACTTAGCTTTTTTTGTTTATTTTAGTTTTTTTTCTTCCATCCTCCATTATAGTTGTTGACAACAACGTTTATAAAGACTTGCATCTGCATTATAGTCTGTCATAAATGGTTAATTAAATGTTTGTAGTTTATAAATGCTACTTTACTGCTAACATTTATTTGATCCCCTATCTTGTGTACTTTGTGGATTTACTTGCCTTTTTTATCTTTTGTGTTAGCTTTATTTTTAGAGGTCCCTATACGCCTGTGTTTATAGTGTGGACACCAAGTGACATGTTTGTCCTGCAACTGTAGATTAATGTTGACTTTAGTTTATTCCAAACCTGCTGTTGCCTTGAAAAAAATTCTCAATAAATCTGTTGTTAAAGAAAAGATTTTAGAAATCAACAGAAGTTTTGAACTACTGTTCACAACATACACATAGGCCTAAATGCACCCATTCATATTCCTTTTTTTGGCACTGGTGTAGCTACTCATCATTATTTTGGAATTTAGTTTCTTGTGTCTTCTGCCACTTTTGTCACCTCTTCATTTCCATCACTTTTCACAGCCCTGTCCTTTTCTCACCCTTCTGACTCAACATCCACTGACCTCAACACCCCCACCCCCCACTCTGCTTTCTGTCTGCTTACATTAGGTTAGTAAGAATACGTCCTCCTTCCCCTAACCATTTCACTTTACGCCCCAGCTCCTGCTGTAATTGGACAGAATTTGATCTGCTTTCCTTTCTCTTTTTCCCCCTCTTTTCCTTCCTTTCCCATTTTTTGGCTACCTCCCTGCCTTGCTCTTTTTCCCCATAATGTAATACAGTTTTCTAAAGCCTTTGTTCATTGTCCCTTTGCTCTCTCTTGCCCCTTGCTTTTCCAATCTCTTTACTTTGTGTTTAAAGACAGAGGATGACCAAGGACAGAGACGAAGACAGGAGTCGAATAAAGGTAAGGGCTACGTGTTACAGCGCAGGAGAAAAGTCCCTTGCGGCACAGACGTACACCCTTTGCCCTGAAGCCACCAGGGTGCATTGTGGGAAGAGAGACACAGGAGAAACAGTGATTAGGCTGTTTGCTCAGTTCCTCACAACAATATGCAATATTCATGCAATGTAAACAGTATAAAGTATATCTGTTTTGTGATAAATAACGGAAACAAAATGACATAAAAGTTTAGTAATAAATATTTTTTGTATATAGTAATAATATATTTTTCATTTTAATGAACCTATTAACTAAATGCCACTAATGATGCACTATATGGCTGATTAAACCTATTAATATATAACCGCTCTTCATGGATAGATTAAGTCTCATCGATTTAATATGGTAACTAATGTGAGCTGACCTTACTAATATGGTACAAAATGGCTCAGGGTTCATAGGTTTGTAGACTAGTGTCTGTTAAGGGGCACTCCACTTTGAGAAGCCCCTAGGCCAAAATTGAATACTTCGCCTGCACATACATACATACATGCTCGCACATACGTACATACTGTCATGCACACACATACATACTGTCATGCACATGGCTATACAATTTTGGCCTAGGCGGCTCCTCATACTCCACCAATTGTATACATTAAGTTCACTTTGTTCATCATGAGGAGTGCTTCTTACACTGTGACAACACTGTTTTAATGTCTTCAGTTGCACCCAGCTTTCAAAAGTTTGAAATAAATTTGCCCTGATAATGTCATTGTGATTTGTGACAGACAGCTTGCGTTACAATCTGGGGGTGTGGGGTTTGAAAGAGGCAGAGGCAGAGAGGTCCTACAAAAAGTCTTCATTAAGTTGCATTATGGGACATGTAGTATCCAGTGTTTTTGGAGCTTATAGTATACACATATATTAGGGATAAAAAATCTGGATATCTTGGCCTCTGCTGCATTTATTATCTCTTGCGAGTTCCCCAACTTGATGAAAATGTGTTACTAAACTGGAGGAGTACACCTTTAAATTTGTTGTTTTTTTATTGTGAAGTAAAAAACATAATAGAAAATATATACCTTTTTGGATGAAAAGGTATCCTAAAGTTTTTTGCCTACACCACTTTTTATTCTGTTTTTTACCTTCGATCACCACAGACCTTTTCTACTTCCTCCTAAATAGAAATTCTATTTAGTCCGCTTAACGCTGACACAACAGACACAGCACTGACATAAATGGACTTAGCAATCCTAGCCAACGTTTTTCTATTTTCCAATATATATCAAGCCATTCTGCAAGCCAAGCAGTCCTTTATTGCTCTGGGTCTTTCTGCCACTTTATTTTTTTCATTCAGGCAAGAATTCTAATCGGCTCCTGCTCAAAAACCTCTGCACTTTCACACATGTTATCCCACAGAAAGCCTGCTTTACGGTGAGTTGCATATATTCCATGAATATCAGTGAGCCCTTAGAAAAATGTTGCATTGACACATAGAATGAATAGGGTCATTTTAATATTTAAGGCACCTGGAGTGGGTCTAATAACCTAAGAGCTGTGCGTGACACGGTATTCAAGACACCATTACTATGCTAATGCTTACACAGCAATTGTGGCAGTATTGTTCAGTGAAGGCTTCCTTGAGCATATGTGCATTGGGGGGAGGGAGGGCCTGCTGTATGTAATGAGTGTACATGTGTACATGTGTACATGCGTGTGTGGAATCAGATACTTCCGCGTCTGATACCTTCCAGGAGATAATGGAGCCCACAGTGAATGAGTAAGTGGCAGCTTCTTAGAGAGCCAACAGATTCACCAGTTCTTTCTTCACTCCCAAGTTTCCCCATGCCCTCCCCCAAGGCTCCTCTCCTCATTTTCTTCTTATGGTGATTGGCTAGGAGCAGGAGAGGATGTTATAGGGTATGAATAATTGAGCAAAGGGAGAGAAAGAGAGAGGGAGAGATGTGTAAACTGACCCTTAGCTGTCCTCACCCGTTGCCAGCCATGCTCAAGAATCCACGTCCAACTGCACACAACCTAGGTATCAAAATATATCAGTTACTGGAAAGAGTTAAAGATAGTTGGATAGTTGGAAAGGGTTGGATGGTGAAGCTGGATTCCCTATGAGTCCCTCTTTAGAGAGAGTGTGTACATGTGTGGGAGTGCACAAATGCATTCAACCAAGGGTCAGTTTGAGGTTGCATTGCACTTACCCTTCCACTCCCACAAGACCACCACATTCTGCAGCTGTACATGTCCCTGTGTTTAAGAAAGGAAGAAGGTGCGTGCATGTGTGTGTGTGTGTGCGCGCGCGCGTGTGTGTGTGTGTGCAAGTGAGTGGGTGAGTCAGTGAATGAGTTTTATGCCCTCCTGGTTCCTTTTAAGGATTCCTGAGAGCCACAAAGGAAGAAGAGATTGTTGCCATGCAGGCTTGACCCTATTCAGCTCCTGAAAGATGTGGAGTGGCTCCAGCGAGGGCTGGTGCAGTCAGTCAGACTGTGTGAGGCTGATGGGCACTGGAGATCCTTAAAGGGAAGTAAACACACCACACACGCTCTCACTATTTCTAGGTTGCCATGGTTTCTGGGGAATGTCGTTGGGCAAGTTGAAGCGCATCTCTGGTAATTCCACCCTGCCTGGCAGCAATACTGTTGTGTGTGTGTGTGTGTGTGTGTGTGTGTGTGTGTGTGTGTGCATGGCAGGCAGGCAAGCAGGCAGGAGGGTAAATATGCTGTGGCTTGCAACCTACGAGTGGATTCCAGATTTCTACATAGGCAAAAGACAAGGAGCTTATCTATTTAGTGTTAATATGTGCTTCCGCAGCAATATCAATTTTCCCCAGATGAGCACAAACAAAGTGTGGATGATCTATATCTCAAAAGCATTGGTACAGTGATATGTAAGAAGGGCACCGTGCAATCGATTAAAGCAAACATTTTAGCTTCCCCTTTAGTCGGACGCAGTGTAATGATTTAACAAAAATTATGTATGTAATTAGCATTGCATAGCTACAGTGTTAAAGATTATTGATTTAGTGTTGCAGTGAGGCTGAGGTCATAAGATCCTCGACTGTGGCTTTTCTTCAATGGTCAGTCCTCTTTGAATGGCCCCTGATGGCTGTTTTTCATAAAAACAAAAAGACATGTTTTTAATTAATACTACTTGTTTTTCATGTTTTAGCCTATTTACTACAATACTACATATACTTTACATCTACAGACTTTGTAAACCAATTTGTGTTTTCGATTTGTTCATGTGTTTCTGACTTTCCAAGCCGCTTTTGGTTTTCACTAATTCCTGTATTACGTGAAAATCAATTAGCAGACTTTTAAAAACTGCTTGAAATGTGTAAAGGTGTAACATCAAGTCTGCATGGCTTGTGTCAATGTTACATGTCAAAAGTGCGCTCAGATAACAAATTCACTTTAGTTACAAAAACCTTTATTCTCACTAACCTCTTTGGTTTTTATTTGTCAATGGGTTGGGATTTGTTTTACCTCCACCCCAATGCAGTGGAAGTTAATAGAACTTATTTTGTGGTGCTCATTGAAAAAAATAAAACTCAACATGTCTTGAAGGACGCAGTGCCAAGACCTCACTGTGGTAGAGGTCACAAGAGGTAAGTGAGAAAATATGCATTTTGATGAAGTGACCATTTACATTGTGGTACACACAAGGCAATGTAACTTTATTACATTTCAACAGATTAACAGATTTGATGTTCATTGTGATTATTATAGAATTAAACCAAGCTGTGATAGTCTGCTAAATGAATGAAACCCAGTGGCTAACAGGAACAGTGGAAAAAATTGGCTCAAAAACACTTGTGTAGCCTTCTGATGGGTTACTGCTTGTGTTACATGTGTGTACAGTGTGTGCCTGAAAGCCTATATTCTTTCTACAATTATATACTGGTATATAAACAATAAAGTGGTACTCACTTTATCTCCTGCTTCCTGTCTCTTATTCTCTCACACACACACATACCTTTGCATACAAGTTGTGTCCTACAGCTGGGAAGTGGCCTCTTGACTTTGACTGTTAAACCAATAAAAGGCAACTTCATTACTGTCTCACCCCCAGCGATTGGACAGTTACACCATGGCAATAAGTCGACAGGCAGTAAAACCATGAGCCACCTCAAGGGGACAGATGAAAACACACACACACACACACACACATGCACACACACATGCATGCTGGATTAAAGTTAAAGCTTTTTTGAGTGTTTCCTCTACTAAAGCAAAATTTTTTGTGTGTTTCTTTACGAGTCTGTTGAAACTCTTCCCCTCAAGACTAGACTTCATGACCCTAAACCTATTGACAGGATTCGCTCCTGGTTTCCTTTGTGGCCTTTTTATTCCAGTGTTTAAAATTGGTCAAGCTCTATATCTGGCATTGATACTTTTAACAGCGAATCCCTCAAGCAATGTTCCAAACATTGCAGTTATCTTATATTTATGTAATTTCCTGGTTTCTTTCCTCTAAAAATGGGACAGTTTCCTAATGAATTTTCCTGTATGCGTATGCAGGAATGCAGGGAGCATAGGAGGGAGACGATTTAGCTTGGAATGGGGTTACTCCGTCCACTTCAGCAGTTCTTTCTCTTGGCGGGGTCTCAGTGGCCCTCTCACCTCCTTCGCGCTCCAATCCACAACACCCACCTTCCCCTTCCCTTAATCATAGTGACCCAGCCCACCTTGAGCCTGTGTGCTTTAGCATACTCAGCAGTACTGTGGTAATCAGTAATCAGCCTATAGGTCTAAGCCCCTCACTGCACCAACAGCCCGAGCTCCTCAGTCATTTCATTCAAGTCAGATGGATGTGGCCTAAGCATCACTGTGCCTGCCTTTTGCTCACACAGGAAAAGGCTAATGATTTTTAATCAATGGGAAATCGCTACTTTGATTGGCTCTGAAGAATTGCATAATTTTAAAGAGCAAGAGAAGACCCCAGTTAAAAAAGGAATTTAATTTGAATGATAGTGAGCGCAGTCGTCTAGCAGTCTCACCCCAGCAGATAAACTGAGAGCACATGCCGACAGCATAGTGTTTGCAGAGTGGCACCAGGATGAGCGTGCACAGACACACAGGGAGACATCCGCACATTTACGCATATGTAAACACACATTCAGCAAAGGGGATACAACCCAATACTAAACATGAAACTCGCATTAAAGTGCACAAACACATCTGTGTTGTCACTTGTTTTCACTTCATCTGCATGATTGCAGGGCTGCATGTTGAGACCTTGGAGTTATGAAACCAGACGCTTGATGAACACAAAAATGCACAGTGGTCAATCTGAAATGTCTTTTCTTTGTTGTTTTGTTTTGCAAAATTTTCACCCAACTGTGACAACACCTGACATACTGTATAACTTTACTGTATGAGACTTTTATATGCCGCAGTTCATCAACTGATTATCCACTTCTGTTGTGCATCTGCACACTGCTTTGCCAACTATGTAAAATGTTTGTTTTAGCGTTTGTACTCGTGAATTTCTTCTATTGTTTGACACACTCATCAGATAATGAGAACATGTTCCATGAAAAGGCCTTTGGTGCTTTGTTTCCCATTTCCCAGTGTCTTAGTGTGGAATTTTCTTCTCGACATATCAAACGCCACCTCACATATACACCACATTAAATCAAAGATTTTCCCATAAGGGTTTGCACTAGCAACCTCTGCAGCAGCTGCAATTACATAGTATGTTGAGGAAAGGGCCAGCACAAGAAGACAGAGGGGGTGGGTGTCATTAGCGTTGCCACAGCAACCTAATTTTTTGAATTTCCCCCACTAATCTTGCCCAGATACAGGGAAGCGGCAGTAAATGATTTATTAACAAGCTGATGGAATTATTCCTGATCATCATTCATGGACATTAATTCTCAAAGTGCTCAAATGTGACATTGTACATGCATTCATTTGCTGTACAAATAGGCATTTACTGGTTGGGCCTTCACCGAGGTCATCATTATCATCTTACCTTGGTTCTCTTTCATTTAACACAGAAAACAGGAGCACAACATCTGCAGCACTATCAGATTTAATAATCTTGTCATCACTGTTTAACTCAAGGCTGACTGCAGCTGCATTGTACAGTCTGAGTGGTACAAGGCTGACAGATGGAACGAGCCCATTCTCATCCTACATTTCATAGCAAATCATGACATTTCTGCAGTTCTTTCATAAAATTCAGAAACCACATAAGTATGGTCTCCTCTATTGTGCAAAAAGGAATAAACACTACATTTGCTAGAGAAAATGAGGTTCAGGGTCAGGTCTAATTAGCCGGTGTGTATGCAGGAAATTACAGAATAGCTCATCGCTTATTCATATATTTTATTTGATTGCTTAAAAATGCACTATACCTCTCTGCTCTGCAGTAGTTAAATATATTGTGGATATAAAAACAATAAAGCCCAATGCCTTATTCCCACTGTGGCCCTCCAACATACAACAAACAGACACCAGATAAACCAGCACATCAGCACATAATGACAAAATGAATATGCGCTAGGCTCTTTTCATAATATACAGAGAAATAAATTATTCAAAACATCTTGTCATGAATGTTTTGCATTTGCTTTCTCGTGTGATCAACTTTAGAATCACATGAAAATGATTATTTTGTATTAAAGACAAACCATAAAACTTAAAACGATACCAAATATGTTGGACTCCCTTTCTATAAAAGAACCAGTCCACTATTGTTTAACTTAATTTCATCTTCAGCATCTGACTCAAACTGGCCTGTCTTTGCAGAAACAAATCAATCAAGTGAAACAATGACAATTCTGTTAGCTAGTGTTACAGTATATCTACTTCTTCAATAAAGACCTATAGTATTTGTGGATCTCTCTTTACATTATTTCCTGTTTTGACCTCTGATATGCAGGTCAGGCCCTCTCCATACAGAGAATTTGCTTTCGCTGCATAAAACCTTGATTGCTTCAAGATCTGATGGCTGACTGTCTACAATGACACCCTCTCTCATCACCCCCTTTTACTGTAGCCTCCTCTCCCCCCCTCACTTCATTCCCTTATTAATTTCCTTTCTTGAATCTCACAATCTCCCTCTCATTCTGCCTCTTTCTTAACCACCCACTCTTTGTTTTTTCTCTAGGTCTTTTCTCTTTCTCTGCTTTCTGGCATGTTCATTAGTCTGACAGGAGAGTGCTGTTAATCATGGCGAGTGGAGGAGGGAGGTGAGAGAGCCCCGTGTCCATAATGGGAACCAGCACGGTGCATATGGTACATAAACACATCGCTGCTGCCACCTCAGACGCCCTGCAGAAAGGGAACGAAAGATTGTATGCAAGCACATCCTCACAGGTATGGGCTGTACACATGGTGGTCTTAAAGTCACTCTACAAAGCTACATATGTAATACTTTACAGATCCTATAAGCCTGAATCCACCCACATCCTACTCTATGTAACAGTCAGTATTTCACAATGACATAACAGAATCCACCATGTATTAAAAGAGCATTTCAAAGTTCAATTACTTTCTCAATTTTTTACCATGCTTTGTTCACACAAATTTGACATTGCCAACATTCTGCCAGAATGTTTTAGCAGTTTTTGTTTATTTACTAAACATGTGATAAGTGGCTTTGTGTGTTTGTGAATCATCTCAGACAATGACCAATGTTATGACCAAACTCCAGTCTGATGTGTCTATGCCCCAAGTAGATATAGAATCACATATTTAAACTTGTGATGATGCTCAATTCAGGCTTTCTACGTTGACCCATGACCTTACCATCCACCAAACCTCAGTGAAATTTCTGAGTGTTTTTGAAAATCTTGCTAAAAGATTAACTAACAAACAAACAAGACAAATTAAACTCCAAAACACTTGGAAACATTAAGAATAAAAAACCTGGAATGTAAAATGTAATCCCACAAGACATAGTCTACCATTCACTACGCTTAAATTCTGTGTATTAGAGCAATTTCACCCAGTCGGTGTTTTTTCTAATGAGTAGTAGGAAATAATCAGAAAGGCAAAGATCTCAAAAAATGTGAGGATAGTTCTATGAGAGAGAGCCTTTTCATTTGATCAGTATAATCCACACTTGCTTTATACTTGTGCCATGTCGTGTATGGCGACAAACATAGAAGCTTATTTCTGATATAATCTGATTTAAAATGACCCTGAGCTGAAACAGGCCTGCTGTTATCAGCAGCCCGGCAGGCACCTATACACATTTGATTATACTTTCTCGTTCTCGTTGTATTTACTTTGAAATATCACGTTTTCTGTGGGAAACTATAATTGAGAGAACAATGTCATTAAGTAATGTATAACAAAGATGAACACTCCGACTCTTGCCACTCCAGCTCTGCAGTGGACATGTGACACTGAGAGCATGAGGAGAAATCATGAATAACTTTCTCATTAGGCTCTGTCAAGGCTGTTTGATTAACATTAATGGGACCATCCCCCATTTGTCAAACTGTTCGCCCTGCTCGCCCGCTCCCGTTTTTCCTCCTTCTTCTTCTGCAAAATCCTTTCCTGCCCATCACTCTCTCTCCTCGCTGCATGGTCAATCTTTTCTCCCCCACTTCTGTCCTCTCTTACTTTATTATGTCTTCTTTCAGTGTCGCCATTCTCTTGTCTTTGCCGTCCTCTTACCTTAATGATCTCCACTATCCTCACCTCCAACACAGATGCAATGCCAATGAAGAGTGGGTTGTACATCCCCCTCCTCCATCTTTTCTGCAGGCCCTGTCCAACACCTACATCCTCCCCCCTATAGTCCTTCTTTCCCACATTTTATCTGTTCCTCTCCCTACCTCTCTCTCCTCACTCCTGCAGTCTCTCCTCTCTACCTCTTTTCTTCCCCCCCCCATCTATATTTTCTCCATCTCTTCTCTCTTTGCCTTTTTATGCAGATGTCTCCCTCCGCTCTCAGGTCTCTGGACCCCTTGTTGCTGAAAGCCGTGTGGTCCAGCTCCATTCATCTCTGTCAGACTGCATTAGTGCCATGAGCAGCACGTACACACATGCAGGTCCCTGGTCTGGTCTGCCATGGGGGGTGGGGAGGCCATAACAGCAGGTTTCTCCAAAGCGGGCCAATGAATATAGATCACCTATTCTCAACCACGGGGACCTTGAGACCCTCGCTGGCCCTCTGGGACTCCGAGCCCTTAGACTGGGTCAGACCTGCTGTATGTGGACAGGCAGATAGAGCTTTCACCAGTGCAGCACCAGCACCCTTCGAGCATGTGTGTATGACTTGTATGAACATTTCGGAGTCAATGAATGGGCAATTGTGCAACATATATGAGGTTATTTGACAGCTGACTCCCAGTGTGATTTTTTTAATAAGAACCTATAGTGTTGTAGCTCTGGAAGGAAACAACAGTCTTGGGAATAATAGAGGCAAACATAGCCAGCAGCTCTGTGTTTATTTTTCCCTCAGCAGAGCAGATCAGGATGGGTCACATATGAAATGTTCAGTGTTTTTCCTCATAGTTCAAATTAATACATGTGTTCATGATATAGACAGGGCTGTAGCTACCACTGAGGGCACTGAGGTAATGTTTTGTAGAAATGTAGAGGTTTTAGCAATCTAGTGGGAGTTTACATTCTAGCTAAAACCTTAGCCAAGTGGGTGAGTATTTCATAAGCTAATTTCAGTATTTTAGGACTCAAAAATATTTGTTTACTAGTTTACTAAGCACATTGTAACAATTTTATGAAAGGTGCTCTTTAAATAAAGATTATTATTACTAGTTTACTACTTTTGAGACAATAATAACTACATAAGTAAAAGATTTAGTATTTCCAAACCAGAATTTAAGTACTGTGGAGTGTGGAGAAGGCTTTAAACAGCATTTAGACATTTATGTTAAACAATAAAAATGTAAATGAGAATTAAACAAAAACTAAAACAGCATTTTTTGTTTTTGGTCTTAGTTTTCTGAGTTAGGTAGGGGATGGCATATAGGTGAACTCAGAACTCCTTAAAACCTGGCTACAGCCATGGAGATAAATTCAAGTTGCATACAAATCCCTTATTTCTTTGTTGTAAATCATTACAGGTTCAGGAATTATTATGCAGTTTTCCTTGTTGTGATGTTTCTGTTTGACTGTTTATGTGAGAAGAGAATATCCTAATATTGTACAAAGATCAGGTATCACAGATTCATTTTCTGTTTCTGAGACAATTTTTGTTGTTTGTCTGTCTTCACATCTAGTAGATTTTGTTGCCAGTTTCCTCAGTGAGTGGGGGCACAATAGACCAGCATGCATTGAAACGACAGGACATTTTGATTGGACTACTTTTACCATGCTCTCTACATATACAACCCACAGCTGAATGAAACAGGTACTCTGAGGACTGACACCAGGCATTTTGGGAAATGTGGGAAATCACAAACAGACACAGGAGTAAGTGAAGCAACACGGCAAACCCAAAAATGAAATAAGTGTAGAAATGCACTGGAGAAAACCACGGTTGGCATTTCCATTTAAAGGTTACGTTACACACCAGAGGTGATTTTCTCTAATATGAAAACAAGCCTTGTTACATCCATGTGAATGCTCATATAATTGTTTTTGTAGATAATTTTGTCAAGAATGCAATATGACCTCTGTACAAACAGAAGAGATCAATACCAGATGACCATGCTCAAGTGCTCAGGTACTGGTGTGTGTGGGGTATGTGTACATGTGTGTTCATGTTGGTATGTGTGCTAGCATGTGTGTGCATTGTACAGTGTGCATGTGCTGCAAAGAGTTGCATAATGAGTGTTTGTGAATGCCTGATGCCTGAGTGTATTTAAATGTAAGACTATAAGAGCAGTAATACGTCTTTCCTGTAGCTGTGGTCAGCCGTGTGCCACTGTGGATAGGTAATCTGTCTTGATGTATTGTTGGACTCCGTGCCCATGTGCCCAATCCTCTGCAAGCATGTAGTAGGCATCCTAATCTGCTTGGAGAATTACTGAAACCAGCTCAGTGCTGCCGTTTCTTGAAAAACAATGAAGGAAAAAGGTGGGACTGGTGTTTTGGACCTTATTTAAAGCCTACTGGTCAATGGCCACACTGACTATTGAGTTATTTATACAAAACAGGTTATCAAGCTGCCTTTCATCACAAATGTTTGACAAACTTTGATACTATGATAAGTACTAGCAGTTGTGTTCATATAAATTCAAATAGAAAGTGCTGCTAGTGTGATCTCAGGCTCGTAGTGGATCACCCTTCCTTGATCTCATTAGGTGCAAATGACCCAGTTGGTATAAGCAGATTGCTGATGAGTCGGTCACTCTGAGAGCTAAATGCCAGTAGTGTAACAGAAGGATAAAGAGAGAATTATTGGGAGGCAGAGGGTAGATTATTAACATGAGCTAAAGGCCAGGACTCAAACTATTGTTCCTGTTCAGCAAATCTGTTTTTCTGTATGTCTTTTTGTATCTAACTAGTCCCACATTTTTGCACTACAAACACCATGTAAACATCAAACTGGGAAGTAATGCGTTACTGTAATTATATTACTTTTCCCAGTAACTAGTAGTGTAACTAATTACTTTTCTAAAATAGTAATATTATTATTAGTTACTAAGGCAAGTAACGCTGCGTTACTCGTTACTGAACGCACCATCCTTGACGTGAATCCACAACTGTGCGACAGCTCAGCTGGACCGGACTTTGTTGTTAATGTCCGCTGATCATTTTGATAGCGAAACGAGTCATTTCGCTCGGGTTGCGACGGTCAATTATTTGATTCACTGTGTTACAGCCGCCGTTTTGTCCGCTAGTAAATATACTTCAAAGCATGGGGTACTTCTGGTCGGATCGGAGGCATTGCGAGGCTTCCCAGCCGGCTAATCACAGAGCTTACGGTCCATGTCGACTCGACGTGTAGTTACATTTTGGAGGAGGTGCACGTTAGGCGACGGTGTAGCCTCTGCGTAGCCCCGTAGCCTATGCCGTCACCTACGCCGTCGATTTGACGCAGAAGTATAAATTGCACTTAAGATGCAAAGAACATTGTCGTCTAGTGTAAGCTTTCAACAGCGAACAATTCTTCATCTGATTTAACGAAGCAACTGCAGAAGCAGCACAGCAACGTGAAACTTACAGTAAGAAACTCCAGCAGCTACTGCCACTGATGCTTGGACTCGTCGGGAGAGAGTGGCGTTAACGTAACGTTTTGTAACTACTGAATACTGCTCTTATAAATAGGCTACATCTCTCCCTCTCTCTCGTGAACACCGCTGCACAAAGTCTGAAGAGTATAACAGGGAAGAAAGTTATATAATCAGGCAAGGGCGAAGGTGTTTCAAAGCTGGAGAAACCTCAGAGATTTGATATTTGGCGGATGGAGCTTCTGAGGAAGCACTGAAAACTGTGTATGGGTGTATTTGCATAGGTGTCATTTACACTGGGGACGCTGTGGACATGTTCCCACCACTTTTTGAAATTGCTGATTTTGTCCCCATCACTTTCTGAAAGCATTTTTGAAAAAATGTTCTGAAAATACCTTGCACCAAAAAATGTTAACTAACAAATAAAAATGTTTTAAGAAAGATTTAATTGCACAATATGAAAACACGCAGCACAATTTAAATATAGAAGAAACAAATGTGCATTGTCCAAAGAAAGTAGCTTAAGCTAAAAACAAGCAGCTGATTACTGTATTATATTCTGTTATCTTTTTATATTTATGAATTGTCACCTGCCAGCTGAATTCTGTGTTTCCCTTTATATAAATACAGACATTTCCACCATAAATTGGAGCAGAAAATGTCTCCAGAATGCAGGAAATTAAGTGTTTAATGCTCCAATTTTCTGGGGGAGCATTTCATTTTTCCTCAAAATAATTTTAAATATCTTCTCCTCTTGCTCTCGTTCATCGTCACGTCTTGTGATCCAAGTGTATCATCACACCCCTAATCTGAGTCCTTATGTCCTCACCACTTTCCACCACAAAGTGACTTGTGTATTTGTTTCGCAGTTGAATTCAAATGTCAACAATCCTTCTGCAGAATCACTTGCTGTCCCTTTTTTTGAAAATCATGATTTTATGTTAATGTTGTTAAGACAACTGCTCTGATGCTGGGCTCCAGACTCTGTTCAAACCTTAAACCATTCATAGGTCTTTGAACTTCAAAATTTGTACTCTGTCATCTTTTATAGTTTTGGAGCAATTTTAGTAAAAAAGGACAGCTTTTACAGCCGTTTTGAGACTTCATCAGTGAGTCATGTCAGTTTGTCATGTGAAACTGTTCAAGCACATCTAATACCTAAAAATGTAGCCACAGATTCTCCTGCTGCCATTCATATTGTAAAAGTCTTTGTAATCCTGTGCTGTGCCTTGCTGGGATACCTGAACTGCTCAGAGGTTCGCACTGTTCTGTGGCTGGGGTTCTGTGTCAGGCCAAAAGGTTGAGAGCTCATATGGGCAACAATCATACCTACAGAGCTACAAGCGTTAGTTTTCAGGCAATTAAACTTAATTAAAATTTTTAGTTTTTCCTGGGAGCCCTGTTGACTCAGTCCTTAACACTGTTGTGTCATAATCAGAAGGATCTGAGGAAAATCAGCTATGGGCTATCATTCCTCTTGGCTGACAAAGATGCTCCTGACAGCGCAGTTCTGATAATTGAATTTGGTTGATTCAAAGCAACTTTCTGCTTTCACAAGTCTATCTAAAATGTTCTAGTTTATCTACTCATTTAATGCAATGAATGGGCAACTCCATGTATAACTATACATATATTATCGGTATGAATACCATTACATTTGTCATTGGTTCAACACAAAAAATACTATTACCAAGTACATTAATATTCTATATATGTTAATATATCTGAACAAAGGAAACCATTGAAAGAAGCAACCTAATTTGTGCTTGTGTATGGTTTAGGGTTAGTCTTAAAGATAGAACATGCCATAAACATTTTTCTGTTTCTCATAAATGTCCTGTTCCCATATGATTACATAAGTACAGTTTAATACGGAAATCTGTTGGGAAAGAAAAGGCATGTAGTGTGAGAAAACAGCAGACTTACCTGAATTTACTTTATGGGTCACATGTAATCAGCCTGTAAGCCACTTGGGTCACAGCAGGAGCTGTCCCCCTCGCAGTGTTTGTCACTAAATCAAACTAAATGGGATTTGTTATGAATAAATTATGTTAAATGGTGTTACAACTAATAAAAAACCCACAGCCAGTCTATTGTGCCTGATGCAAATGTACTTCTCACTTTAGGCACATGTTTGCTGACACACACATACAGACACAAATACCATAAACATATTGTACACACATACTAACAGGAACCGGTAGAAGAGGCATCACTGGTCCCGCAGCAGTTAATAAAAACACACTCCAAAGTCAGTTACCAAGATCATGAATATTAACTCTCTACCACTGCAAAATGGTAATTGTGTTTGGACAGCCCCAAAGGTAGTTCATGTCACAGTTGAAGGTGTTTCATCATTTCATCCAAGAAGCAGAATTGCCGTCTAGTGATGAGTAGTGTATCCCTGGGCTATTTGAGATTCAAACAGACAGTTGAACTGCTCACATGCCCACTCCTAACATGCAAATGTAAAGGGAATGGCTCGCAGGCCCTCAGGGGGAAGTGCAGAGAGTAGCTATTAGAGAGAGAGAAAAAAAGAGTAACAGATTACAGAGTGAAAACAGACAGAACAAGACAGAGAACGAGCCACATTCCTCCATGCCAGGGGGAGTCTTTGGTGCAAAGACAATTACCTCCTTGCAATACAATGTAAGCAAAGGGAAGCTGTACATTCAAACCTGTGATACAGGTTGCCCTACTGAGAGATTTACATGAACACTTTCTCATAGAACTCTTTGGCACAGTTTATTAAGTTTAAAGCTGTAAAGTGATATGATGCGTGTTTATGTGCAGACAGTGTACCTGGATGGAAAACTCACACAGACAGCGGAAAAGAATTGATAAACTTTATCATCATATAATCTGGTATTTTTATGTACCATCAAGTTCTTTTTTTTTTCATATATGTGACACCACTCGGGGCGATGCAGACAAATTATGGCTTCAACATGTGCCAGCTTTTCAGATGTCAGTGTGCCTTTAGTCATAAATACCAACCCACTAAATGCAGTCCTGATTGACACGCAAGCAACTGATTGTTGGCACCCATGGCCTCCCAAATCCGATTAAAGTCACTAATGCTTGCATACAGAGTGACTACTGGGTCTGCATCCATCTACCTAAACTCCATAATACAAGTTTACGTTCCTTCTCCGCCACTACGCTCCTCCAACGAACGCTGCCTGGCTCTGCCATCCCTTCACACAAAGCAATCTGTTGCTGTTCTCGTCTGTGACACCACGATGGTGGAACGAGCTAACACATGCCATCAGAGCAGGGGTGTCCTCTAACCTCAAGAAGCTCTTGGAAACTCATCTCTTCCAAGAACACTTTCTCTTATAACACCTCTAACTCCTAACCTCTAACATGCACTTCCTGCGCTCTTCTTCTTTTATCCCCTTATAATTACCCTGTATTGATTGCAATTTTTGTTAACTCTTCCTTCCTTCCTTAGGTATTTACCCCATTGATGCGATATGTAATATTAGCTCTTAATAGTATTTATTGCTGCTCTTACTAGTATGTATTGTCAGTTGTCAATTGATCTAAAAATAACATATGACAGGGCAGAACAGTGACATTAAGCCAAAACAGGTTCTGTATTGAAACTGTACAAGAAGAACAAGAAAGAACAAGTTGTCTGAACCATCTTATTTTGAGGTAATACTGAAAGTGAGTGCACCAGAAATGTTGTCCCTTATTGCACATGAACACTGTAAGTGTGCACAGCTACAAGCATGGTGGGTTAATCTGTTGCACAAAGCTGTCTTGTCATTTGCCATGAATTGGGGGTAAATTAATACCAAAAAGACGGCTGACTGCGCAAGCTCAACACACCTGTAGCAGAACTGAGATGCTTTGGCTTAATGTGGCAGGGCCCTTGCATTCTCGAAAAAGTCTTTCCATTCTCATTACTGACACTACAGCAAACCACAAACTCTGAGCCATGTTTTTTTTTCTTTGTCATCTAGCACCACTGATCAGCATGTGTCCCTGATTGTTACCATGTCTCCTAGCTCTGAGTTAGCCTCGGGGTGGGGTGGTGACTGTCACAGTTGCATATGACTAATCTAAGGGCAAATTAAAACAGGCCTAACACCACAGATCTGTGTAGAATATCTTTGTGAAAGTGGTCCCAAATTTCAACAATTATGTTTGGTGAGTGCTATATTATTATTACTATTTGGAATGATCCTATGAAAATACAATCAAATAATCCAATAATAATAAACCTGAACTATCCCTTAAAGCAGTTTAATGTAGCCTACCTTGTTGATTCATAGTGTAGTTATGATTGAGGCATTATGTGATTTAAAAGGAAACTTACCAGCCAAATAAACAATTCAAAAAGTCACAGTATAAAATATATTACAGTATCTTTGACAGAATGAATAAAGTCATCTTTAATACTAAAAACTGAACTTTTTAACCTCTGTGTCGCCCACCAAGATGGAAGTTTCAGAGTGTAGAGTCATACCGGTAATATGTATGTGACTATGTGCCATGTTTCTTCCTTGACATTTGTTGTTGCGTGTGTTTGTGTGTGTGCGCACACACTCATTTGTTTGTGTGTGCATGTGTTTGAAGTGAAAGAGAGAGAGAGTTGTTGCCTGCTCCCTGACCCCTCTCATGTAAACACGGCCACACTCCGCCGAGGTGCTGAATGGCAGTGATTATGAGAGAGCCCCCCCACCACCACCATACACACACACACACACACACACACACTGGGAGCTCTGCCAAGGAGGGAAGACCTACGGAGCAAGGCTTTCTCTGGCTCGCTGCCAATACTCCATTAATAAACAGAGGAGGAGAAGGAGAGCAGGAGGGAGAGAGGAAGGAGTGGGAAAAATAGGAGGTGACGAGGGAAAAAAAGGGAGGGAAAAGCAGGAGCGAAGGCGAAAGAAAGGGTGGGGGAAAAGTTGGGGAAATGGAGGACAGAAAGAACTTTTCAGTGACTGTATTTCTTTTATAATCTGAAGATTAGTGCTGGGTTGATAGGATAAGAAGGTAGATGGAGCAAATTACTTTAACGAGATTAAAGTAAGTTTGAAAACTGGTAACTGTTCTTGATCACAGTTATTAAATAGTAATCAGATTATCAATACTTCTTCTTACTTCTGACATACATTTGTTTAAAAGCATGACGAAACATTCTTAAGCGAGACACTTAACCCATGAGACGAGATTCGAGATTGGGTTCACAAGATCGAGATGAGACGAGATTTTAACACTGTTTTTAAGAACTCTCTAGTGCTGAATTATATAAAAGAGCATTAAACATTAATTTCCTGCATTCTGATGAATTTTTCTGCACCAGTTTTTTTTTTATTTATGTAAAGAGAAACACAGAATTCAAGTGGCAGGTGACGATTCAAACTCTATAGCCTAACTCTACCAGAATCTAAGTCAGTGCAGCTCTCAGTCATTCTGTGCAGCTCCCAGATCTGTATCTCCTGTAGATCAGCTTATTTAATATCATCCCTGCTGAGTCATGATTTAGTCTTCCCTCCTCTTTAGTGTCTTTGTTTGGGGAAGTAACCTCTTTAAATGTGACTGAGGCACCTTTTCACCTCAATAATAAATTATTTTAATTTGAACTCATTTGTTAGTGTTAGTGTTAGTGGTAGTGTTTGTTAGTAACGGTATACATTATATGTATGTGATAACCTGTAAATTGATGTTTGCTCTTTTTTTTTCTTCCTAATCTCTGTACAGCACTTTGTGCAACTTCGTGATTGCTGTTAAAGTGCTCTATAAATAAATTTTGATTGATTGATTGATTGATTGATTGATTGATTGATTGATTGATTAATTCAATTAGAAACTCCTGGACTTTATTAGCTCTTGTGTTTCAGCAGCTTTTCTGCTCATCTTCAAAACTTTCTGCACATTCAGAATCTCTCCCACTGTGTTCTCTGACATGTACAGAAAAAAGTCATAATATTACCACACTAACGTCATCATTTAATGAGAAGTCTACCTGCCCTTTACTCTGCGGTGCATTACTGATCCGCTGGTAGTAACGTTATCCCCTTCAGACCGTTTGACCGACACAGTTTGGGACTGCATGTGAAACCGAAAGTAAGTGAAACACTTGTGATCAGGCAGAAATCTCACCACAGATCCACACACATGTAAACTTCAGCAGCTCTGATAAAGTGCAGCTCACAGTCCGAAACAGAACAAGGTTGCGCCTCAGTTTTTAGATGTTTATGTTGCAAACCTCTACCAGCTATTCGTTACCACTCGTTACAGCTGTCTGGACTCACAGCGTGAGTGGTGAGGTTCGGTTGATTACTATCAGGGCGTACACCGACGTTGCATCAGCTGGTCGAAGTTGATTCACTCTGTCTTATGGTATGAGATCTCGTCACACCCCTGTTCATTAGCATTAGAGTTGGTGAAATTTCTTTTACTCTGTTGGTGTTGAACTAATTAAAACTGGGGATAATAATAAATCACATTCATTTATTAGGATAAACCCCTTGAGATGCACCATCTCGTTTTCGAGGGTCCTAATAGTTCAACATCCTTTCTCATTACTTCCAGGTCGTCAGGCCTAAGAAACTCAACACTCTCTAGGAAGCACTCCTACAGATCCCAACATGAAATCAATAATTCAGAAAACAATCTCTGGAGCACTCAGTATACTGAGAGAGGAGAAGTGCCTGGTTGAGGAGAGCTGAGCATAACACACTTCAAAGGGGAGTGACAGAGAAAGTCTGAGAGAATAAAATGGACAGACGAGGACAAATAAACAAACATACTCAGGGTCACTTGTTGTTTGCGAAGTCATGCTTTTCCTGTCCTTT
>NC_060170.1:15693157-15697564 GCF_021292245.1 Micropterus dolomieu
GGGAAAAATAGGAGGTGACGAGGGAAAAAAAGGGAGGGAAAAGCAGGAGCGAAGGCGAAAGAAAGGGTGGGGGAAAAGTTGGGGAAATGGAGGACAGAAAGAACTTTTCAGTGACTGTATTTCTTTTATAATCTGAAGATTAGTGCTGGGTTGATAGGATAAGAAGGTAGATGGAGCAAATTACTTTAACGAGATTAAAGTAAGTTTGAAAACTGGTAACTGTTCTTGATCACAGTTATTAAATAGTAATCAGATTATCAATACTTCTTCTTACTTCTGACATACATTTGTTTAAAAGCATGACGAAACATTCTTAAGCGAGACACTTAACCCATGAGACGAGATTCGAGATTGGGTTCACAAGATCGAGATGAGACGAGATTTTAACACTGTTTTTAAGAACTCTCTAGTGCTGAATTATATAAAAGAGCATTAAACATTAATTTCCTGCATTCTGATGAATTTTTCTGCACCAGTTTTTTTTTTATTTATGTAAAGAGAAACACAGAATTCAAGTGGCAGGTGACGATTCAAACTCTATAGCCTAACTCTACCAGAAGTCAGTGCAGCTCTCAGTCATTCTGTGCAGCTCTCAGATCTGTATCTCCTGTAGATCAGCTTATTTAATATCATCCCTGCTGAGTCATGATTTAGTCTTCCCTCCTCTTTAGTGTCTTTGTTTGGGGAAGTAACCTCTTTAAATGTGACTGAGGCACCTTTTCACCTCAATAATAAATCATTTTAATTTGAACTCATTTGTTAGTGTTTTAACGGTATACATTATATGTATGTGATAACCTGTAAATTGATGTTTGCTCTTTTTTTTTCTTTCTAATCTCTGTACAGCACTTTGTGCAACTTCGTGATTGCTGTTAAAGTGCTCTATAAATAAATTTTGATTGATTGATTAATTGATTGATTGATTAATTCAATTAGAAACTCCTGGACTTTATTAGCTCTTGTGTTTCAGCAGCTTTTCTGCTCATCTTCAAAACTTTCTGCACATTCAGAATCTCTCCCACTGTGTTCTCTGACATGTACAGAAAAAAGTCATAATATTACCACACTAACGTCATCATTTAATGAGAAGTCTACCTGCCCTTTACTCTGCGGTGCATTACTGATCCGCTGGTAGTAACGTTATCCCCTTCAGACCGTTTGACCGACACAGTTTGGGACTGCATGTGAAACCGAAAGTAAGTGAAAGACTTGTGATCAGGCAGAAATCTCACCACAGATCCACACACATGTAAACTTCAGCAGCTCTGATAAAGTGCAGCTCACAGTCCGAAACAGAACAAGGTTGCGCCTCAGTTTTTAGATGTTTATGTTGCAAACCTCTACCAGCTATTCGTTACCACTCGTTACAGCTGTCTGGACTCACAGCGTGAGCGGTGAGGTTCGGTTGATTACTATCAGGGCGTACACCGACGTTGCATCAGCTGGTCGAAGTTGATTCACTCTGTGAGTCTATCTTATCAGTATTTATCAGTATCATTACATTTGCATTTCACTGCGTGAGAAAATTAATGTGTGGCTTGATAGCATGTGAAAAATGTCGCGAGACAGCTTTTTCCCTGACAAGAAACATCGTCATAATTTAATTTCGCGAGATCTTATGGTATGAGATCTCGTCACACCCCTGTTCATTAGCATTAGAGTTGGTGAAATTTCTTTTACTCTGTTGTTGTTGAACTAATTAAAACTGGGGATAATAATAAATCACATTCATTTATTAGGATAAACCCCTTGAGATGCACCATCTCGTTTTCGAGGGTCCTAATAGTTCAACATCCTTTCTCATTACTTCCAGGTCGTCAGGCCTAAGAAACTCAACACTCTCTAGGAAGCACTCCTACAGATCCCAACATGAAATCAATAATTCAGAAAACAATCTCTGGAGCACTCAGTATACTGAGAGAGAAGTGCCTGGTTGAGGAGAGCTGAGCATAACACACTTCAAAGGGGAGTGACAGAGAAAGTCTGAGAGAATAAAATGGACAGACGAGGACAAATAAACAAACATACTCAGGGTCACTTGTTGTTTGCGAAGTCATGCTTTTCCTGTCCTTTGCCCGTCTGGCCTGTTATCAGAAACTGGCTGATGACCATGCGTTGACCTCTGCAACCTCCAGTCAAATCATGTGAAGGCTGCATTCGCCCCAGAACCAGAGTCAGCTGGACACGCTCATCTTCCAACACAAGAGAACTTTATGAATCCCCGAAAAACAGCTGAGCCTTGAGCAAGTCCCCGGGGGCCCCTGGACACTGAAGCTCCGAATGACCCTCCTCCCATCTCCACACCCACACTCTTGATAACAAAGCTGTTGACACCCAGCAAACTACAAGACCCTGATAGAACCTTCACCCCACCAGACAGACTCCACCAACACTCACAGACACACACACAATGCTAAAGCCCACCTTAATTAGGCTATTTGAACTTCTAGCCAAGCTGACATGTTAAATCACATACATATTGGTGAAAAGTTGAATGACTAGTCCAGCTGAGCAGGCAGCAAGTATATCTGTCCAGTTCAATAAACCAAGTACTGCCATCTCAAAAATCACAATACAATGAAACAATGAATTAAATCATCCCAAGGCAGTGTATAGGGCTCAATACTAACGTTATGGCAAACTGGTGTTCACTGAAAATCACCCAAGCAGAAAGCACACTAATATTTCTGAAACATGACTGACTGAAGATACAACAATGTCATAACACAACACTGCTGAGTGCAGTTTGCAAAAGAACAGTCACTAAGTGAGCAGGGCAACTTCACACACACCAAAGGCCAACATCTACATATTAGCCTCAGTTACTTAATTCACAGATAGCATAATAGCTCTCACCTTTCGGTTGCTACCGCTTCCATTTCCACGAACACTAATGTTACACTCGCAAATACAATCTATCTGACCATGGATCAGTTACAAATTAATTCCACTTGTTCTTAGAAAAATGGATTGTGAATCAGGATGGTGTAGATCACCTGCTCTATGCCCAACTACTTTTATCAGTAGCCAATCTACAGAGTGCATTGTGGGCTGCTCCGAATCAATAGCTGGCCAGTCATCAAACTGAAATATGAAACAGATGATCATAAGACTTCATTTTTTTAAACAACCTCACAGGGGGCCCGTGCCCAGATTATCCACATGGTAGATCCGGCTCAGTCCTTGAGTTAAAGCCCACTGACTGGGAGACCGGTTATGGTCTTATCATGAGAAAGTAAATAATTGTTGGAAATGTATTGTTGGAAATATTGGCCTCAGGTGAAGATACCAACGATGGTCGTTCAGTCTTGGCCACAGGTAGTCTCAACGACTGTAACGACCGTTGTCACAACACCAAGGAATACTAACGAACCAGCGGTATCGATGACCCGGGATAACGACCCCACTGAGGTTAAATAGCTGAGTTTCCCTGCCAGTCAGTCAGAACTGAAGAAGTCCTTTGGATAAGGGACGAAACGTCTTCCAGTATCTTCAACCAAGTCCAGTTGCCCTTCATTTTAACCATCGTTGAATTGTTGGAAATGTATGGATGAACAATAACGAAGTAAGTTGACTTCATACTGTAAGTAAGTAAATTTTTCTGAGTATCTATACTTAAGCAGTACATTTTTAAAATTTTACTGACTTTTACTCTACTACATTTGAAAGACAACTATTGTACTTTTGACTCCACTACATTTTCAAGCAGTTTCCAGTTACTCATTACTTTGAAGAATAGCTTTGAAGTCAACAGTAGAATTTTCTTTTCTTTTCTAATATGCGATGTCACACGATGTGCTCTTCACATGGAATTTCTTATGCCCACCAAGTTGTCATAGTGGGACTGGGTCCTAAATCCACTGCTGACAAATACTAACAGTTAGCTTGCAAAAATGCAGCATTAACGTTACTGACTAAAGTCCTTCCTGAAATAGATGTTTAAATCTTGTCAGATAAACACAGTACTATTAGTAGGTATGAGGTATACCCAAACCATGGTATTAAACAGGACCTGGGGCTGCAGTATTGATAAGCTTAGACGTTACTTGTTCTTTCATCTGTACTTTTCACACACACAGAGCGAAGTCATCAGAAGTACAAGGATCTTTTAAAGCAAGTACTCACATGCTTTAACAAGTTAAAATTTGACTGAACAACGTTCCCAGATGTTGAAGTAATATTTGACCAGGAGTATCTATGCTCTGACTCAAGAAATAGAGTTGTGTACCTTGTCCACCTCTGTGAAAATGTGAGCAATATTGGGTTTTACACTTCAGAGCCATATAGAATTTTGTGAAGGCACACACTGCCATAAGATATGCACCCCAAAGTCCTTACCTTGTGCTGAGATCCTATTAAGTTTCACCCCCCCAATATCCAACTGACAGGAGTCATGTTTTCTGAAGT
>NC_060170.1:15697584-15722773 GCF_021292245.1 Micropterus dolomieu
AAATTTTTCTGAGTATCTATACTTAAGCAGTACATTTTTAAAATTTTACTGACTTTTACTCTACTACATTTGAAAGACAACTATTGTACTTTTGACTCTACTACATTTTCAAGCAGTTTCCAGTTACTCATTACTTTGAAGAATAGCTTTGAAGTCAACAGTAGAATTTTCTTTTCTTTTCTAATATGCGATGTCACACGATGTGCTCTTCACATGGAATTTCTTATGCCCACCAAGTTGTCATAGTGGGACTGGGTCCTAAATCCACTGCTGACAAATACTAACAGTTAGCTTGCAAAAATGCAGCATTAACGTTACTGACTAAAGTCCTTCCTGAAATAGATGTTTAAATCTTGTCAGATAAACACAGTACTATTAGTAGGTATGAGGTATACCCAAACCATGGTATTAAACAGGACCTGGGGCTGCAGTATTGATAAGCTTAGACGTTACTTGTTCTTTCATCTGTACTTTTCAACGTTTTGGTGCAATTTATTAGCCCCTTCTGTGTCAGGGCTGAGCTCCTCTACACACACACACACACACACACACACACACACACACACACACACACACACACACACACACACACACACACACAGAGCGAAGTCATCAGAAGTACAAGGATCTTTTAAAGCAAGTACTCACATGCTTTAACAAGTTAAAATTTGACTGAACAACGTTCCCAGATGTTGAAGTAATATTTGACCAGGAGTATCTATGCTCTGACTCAAGAAATAGAGTTGTGTACCTTGTCCACCTCTGTGAAAATGTGAGCAATATTGGGTTTTACACTTCAGAGCCATATAGAATTTTGTGAAGGCACACACTGCCATAAGATATGCACCCCAAAGTCCTTACCTTGTGCTGAGATCCTATTAAGTTTCACCCCCCCAATATCCAACTGACAGGAGTCATGTTTTCTGAAGTGACCTTCCATCAATGTGACCTGAATGATGTCAATACTATTTATAGAAAGGTTTCTTTTAGGCAACATTTACTGGCTCTGAGATTCTGGACTGGAATCAGTTTCTATCCCTAAAAGGATAATACAGTTAAATTTGGATACATACAGTAAGATATAAACATCAACATCAGCTTCACTTCATGTTATTATTTACTATAGACATGTATTTTCAGCCTGAAGGTCAGATAGTATCACGTAGATTAAATAAAAAAATCTGGTGTTTTGTATGTACGCTGGTGGGAACAGGTCTTTAGCCAGGATCTTAAAAGTTTTGAGTCTACATCCACTACAATGCACCAAGGGATACAATTATGGCAGAAATATAGTCTATCCTTTATATTTTATTTTTAAAATAAATTATTTTTGTTGATCTAAAAGTAGTTTAAAAAAAAGTTTAAGTACGCTGAGTCTAAAAATACTGTAATCAGACCATTAAATATCATTTAATACGAACATTTTTCGTACGTTCTTTATTAAAATGTCAGTAGAGATGACCTCCACGTCCTCAATGGTAGCTACGGCCCGGGCCGGGAATACATCTCAGCCCACAGGTAAGAGGTGACAAGTTCCATTTTGAAATGTTTCAGCAACACCAAACTCACCACACAAACATTTTATCAGATGTCATTTAGAAAAAATCTAACTCTTGCCTTTGGCATGTTTTAGCATAAAGTCACTGCAGACCAGCATTTGTTACGCTTTTTGCAGTTTCTTCAGATGCCTGTAAATTGATTTCTGAGCTGTCATGTTGAAAATCCACAGAATCTGTAACTTTATATTTGTTATGATCCATGCTGCACCAGACTGTGTTCAAAGTTCAATTCAAGCTAAATCCAATTACAGTGATTACAAGCCAACTGATACTGATACAGCAAACACTGTTTGTTGCGTTATTCAGTGCATGTGTTGTTTGTAGCACATATCTTCCACAAACCCTCCTTTTTAAAGAGGACCAACACAGGAAATAGCCATAACTACATGTAATGACTGGAACACAAGACCCAACAGTGCACCACTGTGTCTGCATCCAGAACCAACATTTCTTGACTGAATTCAACAGAGACAGAGAACATCAAGCCCTCTTGTGATTTAGAGGACACAACTGGTGAATGCTTTGCAGCCCTCAGTATCCCATAATCCACCACTGACTATATGAGTCACTTCCTCTGCATACAGAGTGGAATACAAGAGCTTTATGGCCCACTATCCTGTCAAGTGGGAAATATCTATCAACATGGACTACCAAATGAAGCTTAATAGGGATAAGATGAGCAGACTTCTGATAGGGATCCTACCTACTACCAGAATGAGCCACCTTTCTCCAAAGTTCCTACTTGATGAGTAACATTATTTTAGAGCCACAGCAAAAGTTATTCTGGTACAGAATCCTGATAAACCAGCTAAAAATGTCAGACAATCAGTTAGTTGTTTAATGGACCGTGCAGGCAATTCACTCATTAACTCATAAAGTTGTTAAATATGACACAACCACGTCAAACAGCTCAGATGGTTATTGGTCACACTGGTAATAGTATCAGTTGAACTGGACTATTGAAAGATTAACTGTTTGCTCTTGTTGGCATAAATATGTTTTTCATTACAGGGCTTTGCCGGAAAATAGAAGTTCTTTGGATATATTTAACCTACACATCATTTGTCAGTCATCCCCCATGTGTTGGAGTGAAACATCGAAGTCGTGCTGTAAAATCTGGTATCACTGAACTTGCCCTATGGGATCCCAAGGGTATTTACACTTTATCAGCCATTTCAGGGTCATAAACTTTAACATCTCTACCATTTCCCCCGAGAACTAGGATGCTTTATGTGCTGTTTGAGGTAAAGAACAGGAAACGAGACTGGACCTTACTTTACTTCCTGAAATTGGAGAAAAAAAACAGACAAAATGGAACACTAATGCTTTCCTTGGTTCACTTAATACCATGCCTGTGTGTGTATGAGAGAGAGAGAGAGAGAGAGAGAGAGAATGGATTCAAAGCTCAATTTTCTTTGATATTGCTAAGCTTTACTGGCAGACTGCAAATGGGATTTGACCTATGTAATGTCCTTTTTAATCAGGTAATTGACACAGATAGACCTTCATCATAACTGCATATGCCCTTGCCAACCATGCTGGAGCCCTGCAGTGCTCTCCCTATGTGACTTCCTTCACTTAAATCCAACAGAACCTCTCAGTAAACTTCTATAGCTCATCCTGCATGTAAAAATGTGCACTTCTTCTCTCCGAACTCCCTTTTTTGTTAGCCTTGCACAGTTATGTGAGAACTTTCTGCCGCTGGATGGTTCAATTAATATACAGTAACCAGCTTCTCCTTTTACCCTCCATTCTCCTCCCTCCCCTGCTGAGGGGAAAAATGTGTCTCATTCCAATTTAATGCATGGCCAATTCCCACCTCGACAGAGTAGTAATTAAAATACACACGCAAAGCCCCATTCATCAGCGGAGATGACAGAGAGAGAGAGAGAGAGAAAGAGAGAGTGGGGGACAAGGGGCTCTGTCGCTGTACTCTTGAATTTAGGAATCCAAACTAGCTTAAAAAGAGTGAAAAACAGAGGAAGGAGAGTTGAGATGGATTTCTGCAGACATGTGAGACATGATGTCTATCAGCTCTGTACACATCCCTCAAACAATCACATGCCTAAAGTGTGTTTGTGAGTACAAATGAACATATGCACACATCTAAAAACGTAATAGTCCTCTGAGTAATTGCAGCTCTGCTCATACCCCAGTACCTGCAGTATTATCATCTCATTAGCATACCCCCCCCACACACACACACACACTTAAGCCCCGCCTCTCATATCAGTAATTTCTCTCCTCCCTTATTACAGATCCCCCACCTTTTGCACCCCATGGAAGATTTTCTGTTTTGACAGCAGTCCTGCTGTGGCTTCACACACACACACACACACACACACACGCACACACACACACTATATGACCATGACCCTCTGAGAGCCCCGTGCATATCCACAATGTCCTTCGGGGGTGTAGGGCCACCAGAGGGGATCTGGGAGGCTGATGGGTGTGTGTGTCATTGTTTGCTGTCTGTGATTACGCGTGTTGCCACCCGGCAGCTGTTTGCATGTTTTATCCTGCTGTCCATCGACACATGGATGAGGCTGTGTCTGGCGCCGTGGTGACATCACATCACTCTTGAGCTTACTTACATCTTTCAAAAATACACAAGAAAATTAAACAGCTCAGGATGCATGCTGTGCCTGGCATTCTTTTTTTGTCTAAGAAGGAAGGAGGGCTTTGAAATCATACAGTAGGCATGCACTGTTTTTGGAGATTATTCAAAATGGAAAGTAGTTTTGTGATTTTTCTCTGTGCACATCGCCTTTCTAATCAGCACCATTTCTGTTTTATTGTAACTTGAAAAACAGTTTACAGAAGAAAGAAAAAGAAAGCATTTGAAGACATAACAGCAGGCTGATGTCTTTCTCCATGCAGCCTCTCCTCTCCCAGTGGTGGTGGCATATGTCTAAGGCCTCTTCCACCCCCCGTCACTCCCCCAACTCCCAACCTTCTCCCTGTCTGCCTTTTTTCTCTCTTTCCTGCAGTGGACTGCACTTGAGCTTGAATGGCCAGAGCAGGACAGGCAGCTGCTTGGGCCCTGTGCTCCAGAGAGAGGAGGAGGGGAGGGGAGGGGAGAGTGGGGTGCACAGATTTTAATGAGATGCACAGTGTCAATGGCCACTCTCTCTGAAGAGGGCAAGAAGAAAAGGGCGCTCTCTCTTTCTCTCCACTCCCCTCTCCTCTGTGCCCCTTCCTCCAGCTCCCTCTCTCTATCTCCTGCCCTCCTCCCCAGCTGGCGAGGGGCTTTGTTAGGCGCCAGATGATACCCCAGATGCCCCGGCCCAGCCGCCCCTTTCAGCTACATTCACCAGCCTCCCCTCAGGTCAGAGGTCACCACCGGGCATCTGAATGGGTCTCCGTGGCAACAGTGGCCATGGCGGTTGAGAGGGTGGCAGAGGCTTTTTGTTGTTGCCTGGTTGCCATGGACAGTGCTTAATGAATATGATTCAGTCCCACAGGGAAAACGAAAGTATGATTTAGGAAGAAAATCATTTCAGTTTCAGTTTAAAGTGGTCAAAATGCAAAAAAAAATCCACAATTCAACTTGGAAATTAGTTTAGATCGCAGCATTTAAAAGAAAGAAAGCAGATTAAACCGGGAGAGAAAGTGGAACTTGCAGGGGAAAGGAGTGTTTTACAGAAGTCTTGCATGTTTCATTGAGAGCTATTTTTGCCTGATTTGGATGTGTTGTTTCTGTGTTGATGTCCCAGCAGTTTGGTGCTGCTTGAGCCCTCTACTGGGCAAACACACAACTGCACAGTGTCAGAGCATCTGTCTGGCACAAGCCAGTAAATTGTGGGAAAACTTGATTGCATGAAATCCCTGTTTTAATGTTTGGAAAAATGTTGTGTCATGCTGAATAAGTCTGCTTGTCTTGGTTCATACTTGTCTTGCTTACAGATCAAAGATCAGATTTAATGGTGCACACTAAAATGTTCATGCAAAATTGAGAAAAGGGTGGGTAACATATTATCAAAAAAAAAACATTTATACATAAGAAGTGGAATAATAAAATGCTTAAAATGTATAAGGAGTATGAGACAAAGCAACGAGATGACAAAGAATGACATATGACATGTAGCTATTTGTTTTTGAAAAGTGCTCTACAAATAAAGATTATTATTATTATTATCATTATAGCTGGGATTGGCAAATTATCAGTCACTATCAGTCACTTGCTATTCCCATACTTGAATTCCAGTTTCAGGGATATGTAAAAAATGTTCAATTTAATTTTAGAAATCCACAGGCCATAAAATTCAGTTTCTATGTTCTAGCATGGCAAATCTGGATTCATATCAACTGTAATGGGTCAACTGTGGCATGCATAAAGTCAATGCAAAGTGACAAAAAGTAGGGACTGTTACATTAAGTCAATAGCGAGAAGCAGAACAGGGGCAGGGTGACGAGTAGGAGAGGCAGCAGAGGTAAAAGGGTGGTGAGAGGACGGCAGAGAGGGAGGAACAACAAAGCGTTACGAGGGCAAAGGCTGAATATGCTATTTTTAACCTAAACGTAACACCCAAGTTCTTCCCAAAAGTGGTGCCATGGTGTTCCAGAAAAATGGAGCTTTTGGAAGAAATATTGTGTTGATATCATATCATATAGTTTTCTTGATGTAGAAGTAAGCTTGCATCATGAGATATTAGTGTGTAGGCTGGGTGGTACAAGTGTGGCATATCTTTCATGTGGGAAAGTACAAAGCCATGCTGTTATGAGTCATGGACCAATATTTTGAGGTCAATACAGAGTTTAACAGGGACACAGTGAAACCCCGAAAGGGTATCACAAATACCCTACAGATCATATTTTCATTTTATCCACATAAATGTTATCTTGATGCTTGTTACATGCTGAAGACTTTTTTTTTTTATCCACGCATTTCACTTAGTTCTTTTCTGATTGTGCTGGGTTTCCTCTACTCCGTTTTTTTTTTTTGCTCCTCTTTGCTCTCTTCTCCTTGTAGCCCCTGTTGGTCACGCTGTCCAAACAGATCAAAGGTCACATGATAAGGAGAGGGCGAACACTGGGGCCCATTCAGCAGGCTGGACCAATAGCATATAGCACATGGGCATTGAGAAAAAGAGAGAAAAAGACAGAAAGAAAGGAAAGACTAGAGATTTTGGCCCCAGTGTGTATCTTGACAAGCCCTTAGAGAGTTCTGGGAAAGTCTTTTCACAGAGCTTTATAAAACATTGATTTGTTATGCTAATATGGCAAATTGTATTGAATACAGTAAAATATATAATTAAGATGGATGAACCATAGACTGTATCTAAAAAGGTATGAACGGTACTTGTCCTCTTTTATGGCAAGCACACATGTGTTTGCATGTTTAAATGTACAGTGTTTGTTTCCCAGTGGTCTTTAGCTCGCAGGTAAACAGTGAGTGTATGTTGGTTAAGCCCATGGCTCCAACCCCTCCCTTAAGTCATCACATCATCAGATAACACAACTTATCAACAAGGGAAACACCGCAGAGGAAAGGCTGACCCTACCACCGCCCTCCTGCCACATCCAAACTGCAGCCACCAAACAAAAATGGCACAAGTGAAAGTAATTCATACTCAGTTGCCAGTAAATTAGATACACCTAGCTAAAACTAGTGCAGTCTAACACAACAGCAATAAACCCTTAATTCATGAAGGTTATAATGTACCGTTATTGTTGTAACCGATTCAGAGACGTGGTGATTCAACTATGGTCATTTTTGGAGGATGTGGTTTGTGGATGCGGTTAAACTTTATTGCTGAGAGGTGTTTGGAGGATTAGGTGGGAGATTTGATAATTACAATTACAATTTCTGCACCTGGAGACAGAAGAAAGGCATCCATGGGTTTGTCAGATTCTGGTCCCTTAAACTGAACAATCTCTGTAAACCCAAATCAACATTATCTCCTTTGTAGTCATAGCTTTATTACAAATGCCAGCACTTCAATGATGCAATATGCTAAGCCAAAAATTTGACATTACAGCCAAGACGCAGTTTAATTGGATGCCCCAATCATGTGAAAACAAAAAATCTGACTGTGGCAACGGTGACGAGGGGGAACAGCCGTACTTTTGTCTGGCACTGGGTTCCTCTCTCCCTCAAAAAACGCCATTAACGCTGCTATTCAGGGCATGGAAAACACTTTTCCTGATTAGCTCCAGCATCTCATCAATAGGCCTGACTGTCTGATCTGACCTTTGGACAAATAGCCCTTTCTACTCAACCTCACTCCTTACAGCATTAATGGCCGGAACGGCTGGAGAAGAGTTAATTACTGCATAGCACATGGTTGGCATACAGCACCATGGCTGCACCAGGTCAAGAAGCACGAATGTGTCATGAGACGCCGTGTGGGTTTAACACATGTGATGAACAATGATATGTGGAGCTACAGTATATATTTGTATAGAGAGAGACAGGCAAAAAGAAAGACAGGGAGAGAGTTTTCAGTTACTAGATTAGGCGGTTTGACCCAATTATACGATTCATGCATGAGCTAATACAAACACAAACACCTCAGTGTGCACAGTGGTGTATAATAACTCACATGTGCTGACAATTCAAATATCAATCCCTGCAACACCACCACCCACATACTTACATATACCACACACACACCTCCCACACACTGAGTATCAATATGTCTTTGTATGTAGCGTGAAATCCAGAACATTAATTGCTTTTCCAATTCTTTAAAGCTCCCAGCACCATTCTCTCATGGTCTGATTTTAATGGCATCTGAAATTTCAAGTTAAACTCAGCGAGACATTGGAACATTTATCAGTGTATTATTTTAAAAAGTTTTCTCGCTCTTAATCGTTATCCACACCATGCTTATGTCATTGTGTATGTGTTGTTGTCACCTTTTTGTGTCATTCAAGATCTTGAAGCTTATTCTTTTTTTCTTGAATGTTTTCTTTCTCTCACTTGTACCGTTTTTGTTGATGTTCTTGTTTATTTTTTACAGTTCTTTTTGTTGTCATTTATCTACATGGAATAAACCTTCAACACAGAAAATATTCCATCAATTAATGACAGTATATGAGGAGGAACGTGAGTGCCATTACAGTGTAATATAGCATAAATTAAAGATTTTACGAGAAGTAAGTCCTATGCATACCGAAACTCTGACAATATGACTCAAGGACTTCAATGACAATACAACTAGAGATCATCAATGATTTGTGAGCCAGCCTAAATTCTAAAGTAACATGTCATGTTGGCTATAGCTCTTGTTTACACCTCAAGCCAATGCAAATGTCAATTCTGCTACACACACACACACACACACACACCTTGAATTTAAAGCTCCATGTGAAGCCACAGTGATTAGATCAGTGCACCTGCAGGACCACAGGGAGTAGCCATCAGTCAGTGATCTGATCAAAAATACATCAATGTGTTTCCCCTCTGGACATCTGTATGTAATAAAATATTAATCAGAGGATCGAGGATCCACCCATAAACAACCAACGCTATCTTTGTCTTCAATTAAATAGGCTATCTGTGAGAAATTAAAGCAAAAAGCAGCCCGGTATGCTGTCATTTTCCCCTGCATCCAGCATGTTGACTCGAGCTGCGTCAACTCTTTCGTCAGGCCTCACTCTCCTCCACTGCTCGGTCTTGGACATATTTTTTATTTTAGTATCTCATGTCTTGTCTGGCCTCAAAACATTCCTGAATAATGTGGTAGCGGACTTGGTTTCACACAAGTTATGACCTCTTTTCTGAATCAATTAGAACTGGCACCCACAAGAACTGTGAAATCTGTCATGTAAATCTGTCATAATGTGCTGCCCTCTGGTGGATGTAAATATGCAATACAGCATGTAGGCACTGAAGAGACATGATTGTACATTGGTAAGTTGTTTTTAGCGTTGAATTAATGATTCTTTTCTATAAAGTTTAATTTCCCTCATCTTGTCTGTCATTTCTCACGGTGGGTGGTGATGGCGCAGTGGATAAGACATGTCTTTGGGGTGAGAGATCCATGTTCAAATCGACTGTGAGACACCATTGTGTACCTGAGCAAGACACTTAACCTCTAGTTTGTTTGTTTTTTTAAATTGATAGTTTATCTCATTCATGTAAAATCAAAGCCCAATTCATTCATATTTAAAATCTCACCATCACTGATCTTTAAAAAAGCATACTGAGTGATGATGCTTTCAGCTTCAAAGTGTTACAACAAAAACATTTACCATCCAACAGAGTTTAAAAACAGTTATTATATTTATTTGAAAGACAACTTCTGAAGAGTCTTGTTGACCCTAACGACAGATGCTTGTTGTTGGATATGTTTCACAGTAAACTTCATTGTAACCCGTCCCTTCTTGAAGTGCTAGTTTAGCATTTAAAATTAATTACTGAAACACCACCAGCAAGAGTATGACTAAGTTAATAGATCTTTATTTGATTTCATATCTTATGCATTTTCATTCAAAGGGCATGAAGATAGAAAAGGCGACAAAAAATGGGTCATGGATATAAATATACAAAGAGAGGCAAAATCTTTACAATCAGTAACATTACATAAAGGCTTAAGCTAGCCATATGGACATGGGGCACAGCACTTTGGATTACTAAAATTCACCAGAAGCTACGCTGGAACCAGGCTACATGATAGTTAACGCCCAACTTCATGCAACTGCCCAACATTCAAGCTGTGCCTTACCTTCACTCATAAACAAAAAGTTGGATTTATGTGCATTACCTTCCCTTCCCTTTGGCAATGAATATACAAAACTCTGCCCCACTGTTTCCCAGAACTAATGTGCATCATTTCTCTCCGAGGTAACTGCAAATACAGAAACCCAAAAATACAGACAGTTTAACTCATGTCTATACAGTCAGTTGTCACTGTTAAATACAAGACGAGTACCATGCCACAGATCAAAGAAATCTGACCGGTCCATTAAAAAGAGAAGCACAGTAGTACAGTCAAGTACAAGATGACAGAATAGGCCACATTGGCAAAACTGAAACTGGTCTACTTCAAGTATCCAATTACATTTCAAACCCCATCTAAAATCAACGGCTTTAAGAATTTACATTCACAGACATTACAAAATATTTCAAATTGGCACAAACTCTGATTAAGTATTTACTGAACGTGCAGATTACCAAGAGCTTTTTTTCTCTAAATGCACAGAAGTCAAGATGCAAGTGCAATAATATAATAATAATTAATATCAACATTTATTTCAACATAAATTCATAAATAAGGGCATGGACAACTAATATAAAGAAAATGTGCTTTGAGAGGAAACAAGAAGCTAAAGCAAACACAAAGGACAACATCCAACAATCAGCAAAAACAATGAACCACAATGGTGAACATTAACAAAGGCACAAACTCACGCACGCACGCACGCACGCACGCACGCGCCAATACAGTTTATGCACATGCTTAGGCACAAATATTTAGTATGGGATCTGATTTTGGTAATACTGGATCATGTCGTAGGTTCTACTTCTGTAAGACAAAAAAGGAATCGAAACAAATGTGAATAACACTTTCTGGAAATATTAATATATATTAGCAAGAATATAAAAGGATATCCGAACTGTTCAGATTTTGTACTGACCTGTTGCTGAGGAAGCAGTTCTGGATGACTTTGATGATGAAGGAAGCTGCATCTTTCTCACTCAAACCAGGGTTGAATCGCTGCCTAGATGTGGGGAAAGAGACTTTGAGTAACAGCCAATGACATTCAAACTGCTTATTCTCATTCACACTGGCACACACATATACACGCCTGACTCACTTGAGCAATTTGATGGTCTGTCCTCTGAAGCAGGGGAGGCCAGTGTCCAGCATGAGAGTAACTAAAGAGACCACACCATCCATGTAGGGCCTGATTCACCAGAGGGAAGTTGTTTTAATGTTACATGTTAGCAATCTTCTTACTTCCGTGAACATTTGCTTCATCACTTCTACGTACGCACCTGACAGCCAGGTATCCCCTCACACACATCTCCATGAACCATTTGAAGGGCGTTGCCTCCATCTTCCCACCCATGATCATCACCATCTCATCGGTTAGCTTGATGTCTGGCTCCCAGCCGAGGTTCCCGCCAGGAGAACTTTCAAACATGAACCCGAAGTCTGGACACACACACACACACACACACACACACACACACACAGAGAGAGTTTACTTTACTTTTTTTTAATGCTCTAGTATCATGTTGCAGTATGAAGATAATAGCTGGCCCTATAATTACAAATACAGCCACCACGAAGACTGCAGACAAAATGATGCACAATAAAGGCCAGGGCTATAAAAAGGTTATTATTTGAATATCGGACATAAAAGTTCCAAAGTTTGATTACAGCCATTTTGCCAAGCTTGCTAGAAATGTGGAATGGGAGAAAAAATTATTCTTAGATGCATCGCGATGCAGACGTGGAAGATTCTGACTACATCAACAAATGTCAAAAAATAAATCATTTAAATGTTAATTGATAACGTAATGTTGACGGAACACAAAAGGTGGAACTCGGGGAAGTGCGGGGGCCTTTCTCATTTCCCAAATTTCCACCTCCTCGACTCCTTGATCCTCGATTCCTCCAGGCGCATTTTAGTCCCGCCCACACGAGATGCGAGCTGGAGGAGTCGAGGATGAGACGCAAGGAGAGAGGAGTCAAGGAAACGGGCATTTAATGAAATGAGATGTCCTTTCCCTGTCATTTTAAAGCGACTTCCATTAAATCTGACATGTTGCACAGCTGCATCATCTGTCCACTGTTAGAGCTGTGATCTCTGTCAGAGCAGCAGATCTTTTGGCACTAAAGGCTACAGATCATTTCTTCACAATCCAGAAACATGTCTATTAACATTATAACATGTAGAAACATCTCAAGGTTCTAATAAACATTATAGCATCTGTGGAAAACAGCCAGATTAGAGCAGCCTAATCATAGACTAGGCTACACAGTAGGCCTACCACTTTTTTGCGGTGCACCTGTAAACAGGAAATCATTACAGCCCTCAGCTTGATGAGACGAGCGTTTCATCATCAGTCCATTTACAAAATGACACAGTAACATTTATCTCATATAGTCCCAATTACAGCTGTCATCACAGGACAGAAAAAAACCTGCAGGGTTAGGCAGCTGACAGGACAGAGAGAGGAAACAGAAATAAACTTTCAGCTTCTATAGTCCATGTTTAGACTCTGATGGAGCTCAGGACTGATCAGAAGGACGGCTGCTTTTCTCCAAACAGTTTTACTATATGAAACTGAACTCTGTGTGAGACCGTTTGGACATGAAGAAGAACACAGAACATGAATTAACACCAGATCCTGACAGATCCTGTCGGCGTGTTGGGAGATTTATTATTATTAATTTATGTTGCTGTGGCTCGTGCGTAAATGCGCAGTGTCACTGGGAACGCTTCATACAGCCGCTATTTAATGTTAATTTTTACAATTCTGCTGCCCATCCACACATCCCATTCAACAACATCAGTGATATCAAAGTGAAATGACATTAAGGAATGCGGTTAGAACAGCTCTTTATGAGGCGCTACACGAACAATGAAGGGCAGAAAGTTTGATCGCGTATTTGATTATTTTTAATATGCTTAACTTATACAACTTATGAAAACAACAGGAACACTGCAGCGTCCTGCTCCGGCTATGGGTTGGTCCAGCGGCTTGTCACGCCTCTTGTAAACATCATAGCGGCTGAAAAGACAAAGACAAAGGATACACCGATGTATCCTCGCTTATAGCTCCTCCAGCAAGCCTCCTCGATCCTCGCTCCTCGATATGCATTTTAAGAATTCAGATGTACTTCAAGATGGCGTGCTGAGATCAATTTCCAGGTCACACGCTCGAGGATCGAGGAGTCCAGCAGACAGAAATTTGGGAAATGAGAAAGGCCCCAGTGTTCCCCCTGCAGAATGAATAACTGTAGGTACCATATCCGTGCTGCCTGCCAGACACACCCAACTAAAATGTCACACAATATCAATTAATATCAATGCACAAGAGATGATTTTATCTATATTATATAGCTGCAGTACCGGACGCTGCAGTTTCAGGACCCCCGCAATCCTGGGGCTGCAGTTCTTTTGTGACAGCACCACCTAGTGGATTGGTGGTGGTAATGCACAACAACACGGAGGAGGTTAACCCTGTCTGCGCAGCTGTAGGGTTAACCGGTTGACATGCATATAATCAATAACTTAGGTTTAGGCACACACCCTGTGATGGTTAGGGTAAGGGTAACTGGCTTCGGGGGGCTTTCAAAACTAACATAGCTAGCTAGCTAGCTAGCTAGCTTACTAGCCAGCCAGCTAGTTGGCGTTATCAAAGTAAACAAGGGGCATACAAATGCAGTTCCGTTCCTAGGATTGCGGTCCTGAAACTCCAGCTTCCTGTACTGCAGCTAGATACTACTCTGTTTTGGCTGTTTATAACAAGCTAAATTAGTAACAAAGTAAGATTAAGTAGCTCAGCTGTATGTCATTACTATCTTACCTACTTGTCAAGGGTTGAGAACATCAGGTGCAAGCTTAGACCAAACTGCTATACAGCTCTGTCCTGTATAAATACTGTATATTGTGATAATTATATTTCAGTTTTCAGAGGAGTCTAACAACTGGTTGTTAAAGAAATGAGGGACCATGGAGATGAGGTTAAAGGTTCAGTGTGTAATATTTCTGAGGATCTATCGCAGAAATGCAATACGAGATCCATAACTGTTGTAATGTTTTCAGTGGTGTGTAAAGACCTTACATAATAAACCATTGTGTTTTTTATTACCTTATAATGAGCCATTTATATCTCCATAACCGTGGGTCCCCCCTTCAACGGACATCGCCATGTTGCATCGTCATGTTTCTACAGTAGCTGTAAACAGACAAACAGCGCTATGGAGCGCATTTCGTCACTATGTTCTTCTTGTTCTATGTCTTGTACGTTAGAAGAAGAAGTAGTAATAATATACTGCAAGGGTCAGCAAAAAAGTTTTGCATCGGAGCAATATTTTCAACCATTAGATGGATGAGAATATAAGACATAATGTTGACGTATACTAACATGTTATTTGGTTAGCTCAGTTGGTAAGCCGTAGGAGTCACAACCCAAGTGTTGAGTGTTCAACTCCACTTTAGGACAACTTTTTTTCCCCCTCTCTTCAACAAATGGATTCTGCAGCGAATGTTTCTCAGATCACGGAATGTGCTGCACTGTTTTTGTTTCAGTGTTTGATCCACATCCATCAACCTACGGACGCTTTTTCAATTCCCCAGTATCTCCAGGCAGGAAATTTAGGGAAATCACGTTTTCTGACGGCTCTTTCAGAGGTGTGTCAAGCAGGCTACAGAGTCTTTTAATGTCATTCAGTCTTTCAAAGTATAAGCTCAGTTCTCTAACTCTAATACTGCATAACAGTAAACAAGCTTCTTGCGCTTTTATTTTGTAGGAAAACCACTAAAGAGGAAGTGATTATGTGAGTAACTGTTGCTGTTGTGACTGAGATCTATTTCAGCACCGCTATCCAAGTATTTATTTATTTATATTTTTGCCGCTATCAAAGCACCATAATCTGGCCGCGGGCCAGATATTATTGCTGTCGGGAAGTTTTGTCAATGGTCCATAATGACAATTCTCTAATTGATATGTTTCCCTTGTCAATGTTTGTATAAACTTTATCCATTATGTGGTTTATAATGGACTGGGGTGTAGAAACAGTGACAGTGTTTCACACTCTTGGCTCTGTCAGTGGCCAAGTCACAATAACATATGGTTTTACTGAATAATTACATAAATATAATTTCTTAATAAATATACCTTAAAAACCCTAATTTCTTGACTGGCCACTCTCTGCTGTCTCAGAAGAGACACCTTTGTGCTGTTGTCAGCCACCGTAGCTGACCTACGCTCTTTGAAAGGGCGCAGTGGTAGACTGGACAGATGGCTGCAATTCACAACCCTCACCACTAGATGCCACTAAATCTTACACACTGAACCTTTAATGAAGTAAACTAGTCCTTTTAAGCTGATTAGGAGATGTTTCTCTTGGATTTTAACGCACAAATTTAATGCTTAGTAATTATCCAGAGATCCTGTTTAGAAAAAAAATTATGTATCAAGATGCATCGATAATCGTTCTATAATTGCATCGCAGCCCTCTGAATCGTAATCGAATCGTGAGGTGCCCAGAGATTCACTATGGTTGGGTATCGAGAACCAGTTTCAAGTTGGAACCATTAAGAAATTTCCAAGAACCATGGATGTGTTAAGACACGTGCATTTCGATTCTGCTTATCAGTTCCTAACTTTTTGCATATTTCAGTCGCACTCCCGATTGAACTGCAGTGACCCTTTTAAAGTCCATAACAGTTGCACTTATCTGCCAGGACTTGCTACGCGGACCTAACATCACGTCATTTGTACGCAGTATGTGAACAAAGCACGAAAGAAGAGAGTACTTCTGTTTACATTCCTGGGCCATGGCGGACTGCAGCAAACGCTCAAAAGTTTGGCTTAGCTTCACTAAAAAAGATAACGACATAGCAAAATCCAACACCTGGAAGCATCTCCACTAAGACAAAGCCTTTACTTCAACACGTGAATTGGAAGGAACGCACCATGTTCGGTGTGTTGCAGTCTCCCAGCTAGAGTGGCGCCCAGATACAGCTAACAGGAGCAACATCTCACGCTCCGGTACAAAACACAGATAAGCTGACACCTATTTATATTAAAGGTAAATACATGATGTCTACAAATTATTCCAATATTTACTTTTTCTTAGATACGTGCCTCCAGAGACACCCCTCTAGTACAGAGACTCCTTTTACTTTAGCCATGAAGAGGAAACTGAGCAAGGACAAACTGGATGAATGTCATAGAGTGGTGACAAGATTTGTTGTGAAATGGTTCGATTCAGAACCAAGATTCGATGACAGCCAGAAGAATCAGAATCGATAAAACTCTCAAGGAAATGCAAACAATACACACCAATGTGAATGAGGTGGCCCTGGCTGTCCAGCATGATGTTGCCGTTGTGTCTGTCCTTTATCTGCAGCAGGAAGAGCAGCAAGCTGTAAGCTGCCATGCTGCGGATGAAGTTGTACCGTGCCTGAAAAGAGAAATGTTGGAAGGAGTATCAGATGATTCGGTTAGTAATTATGGTACACTTTTACAGGTGTAAATGAATGACTGATGGTAGAAAAGCCTTTACAAGGTTGTGAGATTTGGCATTTACCTTCTGGAACGCTAGTGTGGATTCATCTCCATACTGATTCCTGAAATAGTCGTACATGCCGAAGTCTGTCTGTCTGCCCAGCTGGTCCCGAGACTTGCAGTCCGGGATGCACTCGATTACACCACACTGTGGTAGAACATCAGAAACAGTAAGATTGAGAAGTGGTTTGATTATAGGGGAAAGTTAAGACTTGCGGTTTCATCATCTTAGATGAAAATGTGTTTTGAACATGTCAAGAATATAGACGAACAAAGAAAAATTTTATATGAACTCACTCCAGGTGCTGTGGCCACCACCCTATAAGGAAACACATAGAGATCCAGGCCCACCAGCTGGAAGATGTTCTTAAACAGGCTGATGATCTGAAGAGCCAGCATGTCCTGTGAACACAAAGGACGAAAAGGTAAAGAAAGAGAATTCAAACTAAAATAATTAGGTCACGTCGAAGGAGGATATCACAAAATCAATGGAAGATAGCGGTGTAATAAGTGAAAGGAGAGGACTGTGAAGCTGAGACCTGTCGGCAGTCGTCTCCCACTTTAAATATGGCTGCCTGCCAGCAGATTCTCTTGGCCTCCTCTTCACTCTTCACCTCATCTACAGAATCTGAGCGACACTGCAGACCTGAGGGGAAGGTGTCACAATGTTTGTCTGTGCACACGCTTGAGAAATTCAGTATTTACTTTCATTTAACATTAGCAGTACCTTCTTTTTCAAGCTCGCTGACTCCACACCTCCTAACTTTGAATTTAGCCAGGTAGGGGGCTTTGGCAGCACTAAATAGAGACACAAAAGGATACAAAAGTGCTTTTTTATGTTCAGTGAAGTTGTTACGTTTCAATGTGAATTGTGGTAACTGTAACAAGTATTACAGAAGATGATTTTGAGGCCAACCTCTGCATTGGGGTCCCAGACTTGTAGTCTATATCCAAAACTATGGCCTCTGGATTACTGGGAAGATAACAGCCGGGTTGGACTTTGATCTGTGACATGGCTTCCAGGCAGGCCCTCTTCCTCTCCTCTCCTTTGGGAAAAGGTCTGATGAAGACACACAAAAACAACTTGAAAGCACAAAGTTTCCACAACTCTTCTATTATACATTGGTATCACACTAAATGACTTCAGACCACCAGTGACAGTCGGGCTCTGTTGTTATTCACAGGGGGGAGTCACTAGGGTAGAGAGTAATAGAGAGTGGAAGCCAGGGGACAACCAAACTTTCTCCCCTGGACAGCTGCAATTAGTGCTGTAATGAGGGCTGATGGGAATTTTGTCTGCCTCTAGTGGACTGACAAAACACTCTCTGTGAGAGCCAGCAATAATAGGACCTGTCAAAAAAACTTCTCATCAGCTGCAGGGTGTACACATGGGCAGACAGGTAGTCAGGGGCAGAGGGAGACGGCAAGCAGTGCCTTCCAGACCGGTGCATAATCAGAGAGACATGAGACCAACCAACAGCCAAATAAATGAACAACAAAGGGATTAAGAGAGTAGATCACTGGTGCAAGGCAGGTAAAAGAACAAAACACATTGGCTCAGGGGAAAACTTGTTATCACTTCATAAACACCTTGAACATTACGTAGAGGGTTCTGTTTAACAGAAAAGTTAAACTGTAGTTATACTTTAAGGCCTTTGGCAAAGTTCAGCGTCTTGGCTTCATAAATATTTCTCTTTTCTTTCAATGTCGCTGTCAGATTGTCAGAGTGCATTATACACTCACCAGCCGCTTTATTAGGTACACCTGTTCAATTGCTTGTTAACACAAATAGCTAATCAGTCAATCACATGGCAGCAACTCAGTACATTTAGGCATGTAGACATGGTCAAGACAACTTGTTGAAGTTCAAACCGAGCATCAGAATGGGGAAGAAAGGGGATTAAAGGGACTTTGAACATGGGGTGGTTGTTAGCGCCAGATGGGCTGGTCTGAGTATTTCAGAAACTTTTGATCTACTGGGATTTTCACACACAACCATCTCTAGGGTTTACAGAAATTCTCAGAGAAAGAGAAAATTTCCAGTGAGCGGCAGTTGTGTGGACGAAAATGCCCTGTTGATGTCAGAGGAGAATGGGTTAAACCAAGGTATGCAGAATACCATCTCTGAACGCACATGTCGAACGTCGATAAGACACAGGCCTTTGGTGTGAGAGACACGGATTAAATTCCCCACTGTGACACATCCACCAATGTGTCCCTGAGCAAGACACTTAACCCCTAGTTGCTCCAGAGGTGTGCGACCTCTGACATATATAGCAATTGTAAGCTGCTTTTGCATCAGCAAACGCTCAGCTAAAATTTAACAAAAATGCTCCATGTCACAAAGTCCAAATCATCTCAAACTGGTAACTTGAACATGACAATGAGTTCACTGTACTCCAGTGGCCTCCACAGTCACCAGGTCTCAATCCAATAGAGCACCTATTGGGATGTGGTGGAACGGGGGATTTGCATCACGGAAGTGCAGCCAATAAATCTGCAGCCACTGCGTGATGCTATCATGTCAATATGGATCAAAGTCTCTGAGGAATGTTTCCAAAACTTTGGCTGTCCAACAAAATTTCTGGTCTCTCAAAACTCATACTAATACTTCAGTCAGATAGGTGGTAAGTGGTAAATAATCTAAAATGTTATAAAAACTTTGGGAAAAATTCAGCAGTAATGTAAAGAATATGCTACTGTAATTAAACGTGCAGTATGGTCCATAGAGTAAAATAGAAAAAAGCAAAGCGTGTTCATACTTGATAATGGCCGACACATTGGTGATTTTGTTGAAGAAGTCAAACTCCCTCTGGTAGAAGTCTTTGGCCGGGCCAGACAGAGAGCCAGTGATCTCCTCCACCATCTGCTCCAGCAGATCACCAATGTCAGCTGCAGGGAGAGAGATCATCATTGTGTTTTACATTAGTATGTTCAAGTGTTGTGGATGTGCACATGTGGAGTTAGAAAGAGAGAGTGAGGGTGAATATCCCACGGTCTTTATGGCTTCCTTCCTCATCCAGGAATATGTTGGTCTTCATGTTCCAGATGAACTGGTGAGCCAGAAGCTGAGACTTCTGAGCGGCCCACAGGATGTACTCTCTCACATAACCCATCTACACCAGGTTGTGACAGGACAGAAATACAGGGAGAGTTCCGACAATTACATAATCTGAATATATGCATTTTCTTTAAATGCATTTGCTAACTCAGAAAATCTGATATTTACCTTGTCGTAACGAAGCGCTTGGACAATTTGAGGAATGTAAAACAAAATGGCATCCTAGACAAAAGGAAAAATATACATTTTACCAGCGAGGAAAAAAAGAAATGCCATAACTTTGTCATTGTATACAAGTGAAACAGAGTCCTCTGTAATGTGGGCATCCCTTGGGCTTATTAGTGTTAATTATAGACAAATTAAGTGATTGGCTGGCTTACCTGCCTACCTGCGCACACTCTGCCCATGCACTTACTGCCATGAAAATGTGTTTTGGGGGAGTGGCTTTGGTGGGAGGCATGAAAGAAGAGGGTGGGATTTTTCCAGTTGGAAACTTTCAAAAATGTTGCTGTCTCTTGCTAGTCCAACGTTGCATACCCCCGGTTTAAGAGAATAATGGCAATTTTATTGCCCAGGGAAACAAATCCAACAGAGATGACAACAGCTGATTGTGTATGTGTGCTGTACCTGCATACCATTAGCTGCCTCTTCTTCTCACTTGTGGAGTACCTCAAGGTTACATTTCAGGGCCTATTTTATTTGCTGTGTATGTGCTCCCTTTAGGCTCTATCTTCCACAAATACAATGTTTCCTTTCACTTTTACTTTGAGGACACTGCCTACCACTGGATCCAGGGGATTCCAAATCCATCACATTCATCCCTAATTGTCTGCAGGATGTGAAATGCCTGATGGCAAAAATCTGCCTTCAGTTAAATCATAATAAGACAGAAGTGATTGTTTTTGGTCCACCCAACATCACAGGGAGTATAGCTAGCCACTCAGGGCCACTGTCATCAAATCTTCGTGCCGATGACAGGACACATGGGTGTAATTTTTGAGTGAAATTTGACAAACAGATCAACTCTGTGTTATAAGGTTGCTATTTTCAGGTAAGTCCATCCTGTTTCTCTCAACAATATGAAGACCCGCATTTATCTCCTCAAGACATGATTTCTGCAAATCACTGTACATGGGTCTTGGCCAGTCCTCTTTGTCTCGCCTGCTGCTGATGCAGAAAGCTGCAGCGAGACTTCTAACTGCTACCAGAAAAAGACACAGCATTACACTGGTCCTAGTATCACTGCACTGGCTACCTGTCAAACACAGGGTTGGTATTAAGGTTATTTTATTTATTTTTAAAGCCATGGCAAACCCTGTACATTTTAGAACTTCTCTGCCCCAACTCTAACTCTAGGCCACTTAGATCCTCAGAATAATTGTTTTTAACTGTTCTACGATCGAGGCTAGTGGGTAAGGGAGCTTGTGCCGTTGCTGTGGCAGCCCCAAAGCTTTGGAATAGTCTTTACTCAAATGTTCCCATTCTATTGGCACTTTTAAGACAAATCTCATGTTTTTTATTTTAGAGGTTTTAGTATTTTTTAAATAAATTGATCTTAAAAGTTTTATTCTGTTTCTGTTTTTTGTGCACATATTTCGATATTGCCTTTTTTCTATTATTGCCATTTGCCATTACCTTTTTCCTTTACTTGCTATTGTTGTGCCATTTATTCTAATTTGTACAGCACTTTGGTAAACTCGGGTTGTTTTAAAACATGCTATATAAATTTGACTTGACTATATGTGAACGTACAGGAGGAAAGGAACGAAGCACTTTGACCCCATACTGGGCTGTGAGAGGGTGAGGAGGGTACAGGGAGGAGAAGTAGGACAACCCAGTTGGGGGATCTGCTGGGGCCCAGCACAGGATATGACTCAGCTCTGGAGAGTCAGCATCTATTGTGTGCCACGTCACCAAGAACTGAAGAAAAACAAAAAAAGAGAAACAAAATTGAGAAAGCCAATATTTACATCATTTATAAGTTCTACTCTATGTACAACATGTATCACAGCATCCATTCCACATTATATCTGATGCAAGGTTATGACCCCAAACCTGAGGGTGTGCTAACTAGCCTCCAGAGTAGGCTGTGTTCATTAGTTACTAAAGTGACTGGAAAAAAAACAACATGTCAAGGATGATCATCTGCTAAATTATGGTGGCCTTTGGGGAAGGCCATGATCTGCCTCCCCTGCTTCTTCTTTAGACATATAAGAAGCTCATTAAGAGTTCAGTCAGGTAGAACTAAATGGGACTAGAGGACACTGGAGGGAAAAATATTACTTCAATAACACCAGCATCTCTCAAGTGACAGAATATGACCACTTGAAAGCAAAACACTGAGTGCAACTTAAGAGAAATGTAGTACCGGGAACTTGTGAAAAAATCATGTATTTAAATGCTTAAAGTCAACAAAGGTCAACAGCACTCAGTGAAACCACAGTATTATTTACCAAGGGCAGTAAAAATCCTTGCTGAAAGTGTATGACTGAATTTATAGCTATGGCTATAGACAATTGTAATGATCCAGAAAGGGTTTTAGTCACAACAGATCTTTAGATTACACATAAAACTAAGATAAAGAACAGTAAGCACATAAGAGAAATTAGAGAGAAAACTTATGACAGCGGAGTGGGAAGACAGAGTAGCAACTTGTCTTGTCTGTAAGGAACTGCCATCCTGTTGGTTTGTAGTGGAAGGCGGAGGGCCTCACCTTGACTGCTTCTGGAACATCACACACAGCAGCCGGATCCATTCGCACTAGGCGAGTCACCTCAGAGACAATAGCCTCGGTGTTTTTAAATCTGAAAAAAAAAAGAAGAAAGAATAAATTGTGTGAGAAGTGCAACTTCTCTGCCATCTTTGTTGTGTTGCAGTTCAGGCGCTGTTCAATTGCTTCTCGCTGCAATAGAGAGCAACGATGTACAGGGAGTTATGGATTTCACCTTTTAAAAACTTCACTTATTGGATTATTTTCATTTCAATTGTTGGAAAAAAATCTATTACACTTTCAGTTTGACACTGACGAAACATGGGTTGTAATGCATTTTTTTCTTGGTGTACCTGGCAGGCAGCTGCAGGGCGAGGTATGGTGCTATGCTCCAGGCCAGATTAACATTGTCCTTCCACTGTTTCTCCGTCAGACTGATATATTTGGACCTCCAGTTAGCGATGCTGGTCTCCACGGACTGTTCAGTAGCAATAGCCAGCTCCTGAGTGGATAACGGGTTGTACCATATTGTCAGCCGTTCAATTTCGCTGGCCTAGACGGAGACACAGGGAACGAGAGTCATCATAATTGACCAATAAAGTGTCATGTATAGATGTAGAAATGTAATCATTTGATGTCAATTCCTTTATTACCACATAGTTGTGAATATAAATAGTGGTTGAGAAAGTGTAAATACCAGTAAAGCCAGTAAAAGAGTCCGGCGTTTCATGTAGTACTTGTGAAGCTGAGAGCCTCTGTTGCTTTTTTTAGATAGTCCTGAAACAGTGCAGGACAGCAACACATCAGTAATATGTAATATCTGGAAATATTATATTACTTAAAAATACTTATTTCACCTGTGAATAAGAAGCAGGTAGAAGTAAAGTTTCATTGTGATCATCTTAGCAGCACATGGTGTGTTCCAGCATAGCTCACTTAAGTTTAACATCCTGTGTGTTTTACCTGATTTCTTGGATATGGTGGACATCCCAGAGGACAGAGGGTAGGTGTTGATCCATCCCTGACCAACCTGCTGCCTCTGGCCCACAGCGGCATCAAGACTGCTCCGGCTATCCGTGACTGTCACTACAGACAAGCTGTTCACAGACATGTCTTGGGGATCTACTCAAAGAAAAATTGAATTAATCTATCATGCAAATCAATTATCCACCTATCAAGAAAATTCAAATGTAAAGGCCCAGATACCAACTTTGTTTAGGAAATTATCATGATAAGGATTTAAGGGAGTAATAGGGGAAAATCTGCTTCTTCACTTCTCAAAAAGCTCTCTGAGGGTATTTTAGACTGCATTTTACATTTTGACGTCCTTCTAGAAGATATTTTGAACCACTCCCTAATCTGTAACCTGGGCCTTCTAAACAATCAAAACAGTGAAGTTATCACTACACTACCCTGGAGTGTATAGTAAAAGTTCAATTTTACATTTATATTTAAATTTTATTTTTCTCAGTGCTGTACCTGGGGGAACCAGCTGGCTGGCAGCCAGATACTTCTTGTCAGACTGCAGGCTGGCATAGAACTTAATCATTATACTGATGTCTTCTCTCAGCCTCTTATCTGCCTGAGTTGGAAATTTGGGAGCGACGCTACACAAAGACAGAGATGGCAAAAAAGGGACAATTTTAAATAACACACAAGAGTTTTCTTTTTGCCAACCAAACACAATTGAATTTTTTCTACCTGAAGTAGTCAAAAGCTGTGGAATAGATCTTCTCTCTAAGCACATTTCTGATGGTGGAATTTGTCACAACATCAGCATGCAGAAGAGTCAGACCCAAAGTCAGCAGTCTGGAATGAAGCACAATAGTCTTATGAAGTTTAGGATTCAGTAATTATTGCAGCTGACAATGACAACATTTAAGATTAAACTAATTTCCTGTTGTAATGATGAAACACGGTACCTGAATCTTGGTCCAATGGCAGCAACATGTCGGTTTAGGCTACTTTTGGGTCCTCCCACGCTCAGAGACAGAGATCTCTGCAAAATGGCGGTGAAAATCTCCACTTGGTCAGCACTGCTGTACTTAGCTATCTCAAACCTCTGCACAAGAAACTGGAGGGAGAACAGAAAAAAGGAATAAAGAAGTGACAGTTTCCAACCCTTATACCTTCAAAATAATGAGTTCAATAATAATAATAATCCTTATTTGTAGAGCACTTTTCAAAAACAAGTTACAAAGTGCTTTAACAAGTGTAAAGAATAATACAAAAAAAAAAAAAAAAAAAAAGATAAGAGCATGAAAATTTTATATAAAATTAGTAAAATACAATAAAATAAAAGGGATAAAATAAAGTCAAATAAGATCGGGAAAAGCTCTCCTATAAAAGTATGTTTTAAGAAGGGACTTAAAAGAGTTCACTGACTCAGCCGCCTTGATTTCCTCGGGCAGGCTGTTCCAGAGCCTCGGGGCCCTGACAGCAAACGCTCTGTCCCCTTTAGTTTTCAGAGACTCTGGAACAGACAACAGACCTCTGCCCGAGGATCTCAAGGTACGTGCTGGTGCGTATGGGACTAAAAGGTCAGAAATATAACAAGGCGAGAGGCCATGAAGAGCTTTAAAAGTGATCAATAGAATTTTAAAGTCAATTCTAAAACATACTGGGAGCCAGTGTAATGAAGCTAAAATAGGAGTAAT
>NC_060170.1:15722873-15739946 GCF_021292245.1 Micropterus dolomieu
AGTGAGCGGTGGTGTGTCCAGGTGTGCTGCATGAATGATTAGTCATTCACGTAAGTCATGTGTGGACCGCACCACATGCTGTATGTGCGCAGCTAACATTTCTGAGCCCTGTTTGTTTTGGTGAAGTCCGTCTGTCTTAAAAAGAGACATTCTTTGCCAGAAAATATTAAAATTATCCACATAAAACACACGGTGAGCCCTGCAGGCGGACTGGAGCCAGTCGTGGAGGCCAAGGAGTCTACTGAAGCGGCCAGCACCGCGACCAACTGTGGGAATGGGACCAGAGATAAAAACGGACTTTCCACACTGCTTTAAAAAGTAAAAAAGACGGTTAAAATCTGATTTTGTCAGCTCAGACTGCCGAAGAGCTGTGTCATTTGTTCCGACATGGACTATCACTCTTGTGATGGAGGACGGGAGCGACGGCATAAGGTCCTGGAGTTTTTTTAAAATGTCAGTTCAACTCAATTTTATGAAAAATACATGAACATTATAGAAACGTTCTAGGTGAAATGCAGACAGACATGCAGCAAAATGGTAAACTCTTCAAGTTTCATCCCCCCAAAAATTAATTTTTTTAACTGTCCAAAAAGTGGGTAATCTCCATAATTAAATCTCCACCCACAGAAAGTGATAAACCAAAACAGAATAAAATGAAAACTGTCTCCTAAACAACATCAAGCAAGCAGACTGTTAGCAGACAATGTAACAAATTTAAATGTTTCATGTTTAAGAGATTTGCTAATGTTCCTACAGTATGCACCTTTAGAGTAGCGTCACTGCATTAAAGCCCAGTGGATTGGTGAACATGAGCATGCTGTGTGTATTTTACTGACATCAAGTTCAGTGAACTTTGGATACTGAAGTTTAAAACAACTTAAAACAACCAGAAAGTACAAGCTAGCAACAGAGAGGACAAGAAACCAAATAAGTTTATGTCTGTGTGTCACTGACCTCTATCCAGAGGAAGTGAGGGATGACATCAGGTGCACATGGTGCAGGTTGACTCTCCTCTGAGACAGCCAGAGGGCCGGCCTCTACCTTGGCCTCAGAAAACAAACCCATCTTCAGCTCTACTGTCATCTGCCAAGCTCCTGCCATCTCACGCATGAACTAGGCAGACAGAAAAGAGAAGATAAGAATGAATCTATTATACAATATATCTTGACCAAGACACACATTCATGTAACTAATTATTCATATGATTTCATGAAAAGTGATAAATAAACATACTGGCACTTCCACACCGTTGTGTGCAGCCAGGAGCCATTCCCAGCAGGCAATAGCAGTTTCCATGCCATGTTCTGTAAACATCTTCAGAGGAGACCAACACAGATGGTGCAGGAGCTGAGGATCGCAGTCTGAAAGAAAAAATATTGAAATTTACCATAACTGAATTGTATGAAAAAAACAGCACTATTGCTGAAAGATGATAAATATAAAATCAAATGAAGCAGAGCTGCTCACTTTTGGTAGTTATGAGCAGGGCGGCCATCTTGAACATGACCTGGGTGAAGCCCTCTGGGTCTTTTCTGTCCAGAGCGCTGGTCATCTGATGGATCATCATCTTGCTGAGGTCTGACTGGCTGTGAGTCGCCTCTGAGAACTGGATCATACCAGCCACCTGGACAGCACATAAACAGACAAGTATTAATCATACTGTATGCAGAAAGTCCAGGAAAGTCACATCAATCTTTATAATATTAAGACTTCACCTCTCCTGTGTAGCGGTTCCGCAGGTTTAGTGATGCCATGAAGTTGGAGTAGTCCTTCTTCACACACGCTGGTCTCTCTGTCAGCTGGGTGGTCTAATGAACAACACAGTTTCGGAGCCGCTTAGGGCCAGGACACAGTCGCAAGCTAGGAAAGTAATATACGTAACACTTCTGGATATCCTAAAGGTATCATGCCTGAAACCTGTCTCTCTGCATTTAGTGTTTAGACCAACCTGAGGGAAAGCAGCCTACGGTTGGCCACATGGTGGAGGACAGCACCAGCATAACCAGTTAGCCAAATGGGCAACCAGCCAACCAACCCACCCGTCCATTGCAGGTAAGTAACCAGGCAACCAGCAAATCCGTAAACCAGGCAAGCAACCAGGTAGGCAGTTCGGTGCAGTTTAATAAAGATAAAATACAACAAATGAAGCAAATGAAAAGACAGATATAGCAGAACGCTTGATCCAGAACACATAGGAAATGCATAGCAAGCAAAATAATATCACACAGACTAATAAGCACGCACACATGGACATATAGGGCTGTAAACAACTACAGACAGGGGACTGATTAAAGGAAACACCTGAATAAAGAGAGTGGAGAAACATTTCAAATGCAGATGCTTCTATGCACCAGGTCTCACTGAATACTTGTGAAAAACGACAAACGTGTAAGACAATGCTCTCCACCACCATAACACCAAATTATATATATATATATATATATTTATCTTCAAATCTATTTAGTGATGTCTGTGACTGACTCTGGTGCTATTATGTCCTTTTGTTATGTCTGGCTCTGGTTCTTTCTTTCTTTCTTTCTTTCTTTCTTTCTATCTGCTGCACTCAGGTCTCTTGCAAGAGATCCTGACCTCAATGAGAGGACCTGATTAACTAAAGGTGGTATATATAAATGAGGGAACATCTTGTTCATCCCTCCAACAGAGTTCCACAGACTTGGCAAGGAGCAGTGAAGCTGTTCTGGTACTGGCACTTTATGTTGAGTTTGGTTTTTCCTTTAAATTGTCACCCATTTGTAGATTCCCAGTGTTTACAGAGCAATAATACATAAAGAAAAAAATAATAAAACATATTTGCATGAAGGATACAAGACACTTCTGCTCAGTGTAAACAAAACTGCAAAGACTTTGACAAAGCAACTAAAAAGCACATTTGTTAACGTGTTAGACATGTTGGACAAATGTTAATAAGCATCAAATCAACAAGTCTGTAAGGCCGATGGTAGCACACAATAACTTATTGCATCCTCAATGCTCTAAAAGGGCTTGTGTTGTGGTTTTTTATGATTTATGTCTAAACAATGTTTCACACAATCCACTATGTTAAGGGGACAGCCTGACACTTGTTCTGCAGTCTTTGAATACTAAAATGTGACAGGTAGCTCAGACCACATCATTAATTTGGGATGTGTAAATTTGTCTAAATTCAACCTGCCTTTAATCTGGGAAAGGGTTTGTGTGCAAACCTGCAGGGATACCAGCATGTGTGTGTGTGTGTGACTCACGCCAAGCGTAGTACTCTGTCTGTTGTAGCCTGCAAAGTGCAATATGCTCTCTGTGGCCATGGCCAGGCCAGTATGCTGGGACAGTCCTGAGACCCAGTTCTGATGTTTGTTCAAGTACTCCTGCACAAGACATGACATTCAGGTAAGATATAGGAATGGACCAAAATACAGAAAGGGGGGAAAAGAAAAGCAATAATGGAACAACAATGACAAATATCCTCTATAGTCAAAATATACAATGATGACTTTTCTTATACTTGCTTTCAGTGCAGCCACTTTTGTTAGTTTTTTCTTAACTAAAAGTAAGCAGTAGTTACAATTAAATGCACTCCTTTAATTGAGTGTGTGTTAACCATCTCCAACTCCCCAGTTCTGTAGATATTTATGATGTCAAAGAAGAGATCTCTACTATGAGGAAACATAAAGGTATAGAAATTCACCTGTAGGTGGGACTTTGTGACTGAAGGGGCCCATTTCATTGCCTCTTTCAGGATCTCACCACAGCGAGCAGCAAAGTCTTTCACTATGCTCTACAAGGAGATGAGGAAACCAGGATACAATAATTTATGAAATAAAGAACATAAGTGTTGTAAGACAGTTAATGTCAATAAAATGTAATTTGTAAAACATCTCATAAAAACCAAAACAAAGGATTATTTAACTGATGAACAGATTTAACAATCCAAAAAGAACGGAGTAAGAAAAAAGGCCACTTCTGTCTTTAAAACAAATACTGTGCTGTCCTCTAGTGGTCATAAGTGTACTAACAGTTCAAACTCACCTCTCGGGCCTCATATGTATCAGGAACAGTGATCCTGTAGGGGGTGTCTGGAATGTCATAGTATGGTTGATCCTTGTGGATGTCCTAAATAAACAGAGAAGATATTTTTGCAACCGAAACATATAGTTGCACATATCTATACACTGCACCAAAAGAGATACAACACAATTTTATTTCCCACCCCTAGATGTTCTTGTTCACTATAGGGATTCAAACTAACAACCTGGGTTGTTCACACCTGCCCTCCACTGATACTTACAGCACTTAATGACAGAGAGAGTGTCTGCAAGATGTCCAACATGGTCTTCAACACACGACCGCTCCAAAGCAGATGGGGGAAACTAGTAGAAGTAACATATATGACAAACAGGAATAATACTGTGTAAAACAGGGGTTTTCAAAGTCTGAGACTGCCTCATACCAAGTTACGGAAACGGCACCCCGTTTACTTGGTAAGTTCGCTCAATTCCTGGATGCATATGGGATCATGATTATATCTGATCCCAAGACCCTCAACATTTGAGCCAAAATAGCCTAATATTGCTGTTTGACATAACTTCTGACTACACCAAATAGTTTTAAAAAAGATTTTTCCTGAGGCATTTATTAGTTTATGCCTGATTGGGGGGGGGGGAAGTTCCCCAAAACTACTGTATCTCTGAACTCTCACACATGTAGGCTATTCTATGTGATCTCCTTTTGATAACTAATGCAATAAGTAATGTAATATTGTTTCACTTCCATTCACTGAGCCTCCCCTGAAACTGTTTGGAGCCCCTCAAGGGAGGCATGCCTCACACTTTGAAACATGACAGGGAAAAATTTAGGCTGACGAGGTTCTTGAATCATTTACACTCACGTCTCAGCCAAACCAGAGAGATATTTGTCAGCCACTCTGCGGATCCTCTTGTGAGTGTGGTTAAAGTTGACCAATAAGAATTGGGCATGACGCTCCAATTCCTCCTCGTGCGCTTTGGTCTTGGGCTAAAAACATGAGAAATATACTTTGGTATTTATTGATATTGAAGAATAAGACATACGGTCAACAAGACGTCTAAGGCTTTTGAAATTGTTTACTACCCAAATTTTAGAAGAAACCATGCTACCTAACCTTCTCAGCCATCATTTGGAGGAAGACATCAAACACCTTATCACCAACACATATAATACACAGCATCATGCCTGTGAAGAAAAACACATGAATTTTAGAAAATAATCAGCATGAGTAAAAGAATGGCCAGAGGTGAAGAGGTGTAAAACCCTCACCAGATTTGTCTTTCTGGATGGCTTTGTCTTCAAAGTATCGAAACATGACCTGGAACCTGTCGGGATCGTTCGATCGCAGCATCCTGAAAGAGTGCAGTAGGAAAGACAGAAATACAGTTTTGTAATCTGACCTCATAATATACAAATAATTAACAATGTAAAGTGTAAAGGAGCTGACCTCATGTATTCTAGTCTGTAGACTGAGAGCAGGTACGTGGACATGGCAAAGTCTAGCTTGTTAATGAGGGCAGATACTTCAGGAGGTGGGTCAAGGAGATTGCTGATGGTTGCCCGCAGTTCGCTCAACTCTGCCTGAAAAACAGAAATAAATAATTTAAAGATTAGTCCTGGACTTTTAAGAAGTATTTTCACAACCTTACTACATTTTGAACACTGTACCGGCGTGACTGTATCATTTTTCAGGGCAGAGTTGTATTGCAGTTCGGAGCGAAGGGGTTCCCCACTGGGAAAGGTGAGAAGAGGAGACTTGGTGGCAATCTCACACACACCTTCATACCACTCTTCTGGCCAAAGCCCTGAAAAGACAAAATATATATCCAGAAATGAGGGAGCACTGGACTGTAATGACTGACACTGATGTTGGTATGCTCATATCTGTAATCTGAATTAATCATTTAGACCTGTGAACATAGCTGTGTTGATACTGGGGATAGAAAAAAATCAACATCCATCTCCATCTTATTTAATGAACCAAAACATTTCTAGGAATCGCTAACCCTTTGGTATAAAATAAATCTCCGTAATTATTTAAAGGTGCATTTACCACAACAACTTATTGTAACTTCTCTTGCCATAGCCTGGACAAACAACTCTGAGAAAATAGGACCTACAAATGAAGGCAGTGGGCCTTGATGTTTTGAAACTCGCAAAACTTCAACACTGAACAGGGAAGAAAGTTTGTGATGCGGCAAAGCTACTGACTTGCACCTTTAAATATCAGCTCCCATTCATTTTATGTGCTATAGTGCAAAAGTTTCTTCTACTTTCTACTAAACATGTAGCATACTAAAATCGGTTCATCCCTTGCTCACCTGATCCTTCCACAGCAAAACCCATGACCACAGAGTACAACCAGAAGTCCCTGAACAGCTTCTGGAGACGGGGCTTTGCCTCTTTGATTGGAGGGAGTCGCCTGGTCAACTGTGAGTTTGAAGAATGGCCACAGGAAAAGGGATTAATGATCCATTACACAAATTATCACATTCTGTTGTGAGGGAAAGGAGTGGTAAAATAGAAACTCCTTCAAATACAAATAGATAAAATCTTTTTGGATATGCTGCACACTGGATAAAATAAAGACATACAAATAATATAAACAAACAGCAAACTATCTCTTACAAGACTACTAGCCCCTTAATAGTTAATTAATATTAAATGTTATTAACAGATAACCTGAATTGTGAAGAGTTAAAGACTTTAGTCGGTCACAGCACTTTTTGTTCTGTTTGATCTGGTCTATTTGTTCAGGAGGAGCCCACATCAAAGTTCAGTTTTGTATTCAATTCTCTGCTCCTAGTCCTACAAACAGACGCAACACAGCAATTCCCGCCAGCACACAGTAAAGGTAAGACATGTTACAGACTGTTAGACACTGCTATTAAGAGAATTTAAAATATTTTGTATTTTTAGCCAATGAAGACATGATTTCATTGCTAAATTCAATCAAATCTACTAAATGTCAATAATATTATTAATTATATGCCCATTCCTTCTGCCTCAGCCTTTAGGATGTGGGTCATCACAGTCATCTCTGTGGCCTGCCTGCTTGTCAGTCCATCTCTGGCTGGTATCAAAGACCTCGGCTCTCACTTTACTGACCCTCAACCAGACCCCAGAGGCTTTGAAGGGGGGGCAGTGGATGTAGAGGCCATCCCTTTGGCGTTTCACAAAGAAAACACTGTCACCAATGACCTCGTTTTCGATGGCTTTGAGGATGAAGATTACATTGATTTTGATAAGATTCTGGCTGCGGGCAGTGACGACTACATGTGAGTATTAACTGTTGTAGTGGAGTATATCAAAAACAAAAAGCTGAGAAAAGAAATTGGGGAAGTAATGACGTAATACAGTGAAAGAAAGGACTTGAATATGATGGGCCATAGGTAAAAGACACATTAACTGGTGCCAACTCAGTTTCCAAATCTTTATTTTCCCTATTCATTGCTGGGAATATCTATATGCCTAAGTGTACATAAACTGTGTAAATAACAGTGTGTCTATAAAATGTTAAAAATCAGTAATTAACAAAACAACTACTGTATAATGCAAACAGTGATTTTACTTGTTAATGGCTGGATGATGAGTTTGATATTTTTCAGTGAAGGGGATGAGATAGATGAGATTGCCACACCTGCCCCAGACATTGACATCTTTGCCGAACCCTCCGACCCAAAGATTCGCCGTGCCAAACTCTTACGGCTATTCCACGGTCGGTCCCGCCTTCAACGGCTCAACACAGTTAATGCCCATTTCGGTTTTAACCTTTATCGAAGTATTCGTAACGATGTCAACCAGAGTGACAACATCCTGCTGGCACCTGCTGGGATCTCCATCGCTATGGGGATGATGTCTTTAGGGGCAGGACCTGGAACCCATGATCAGATCTACAAAGCTCTAAGATTCGCAGAGTTTGTCAATGCTAGCCATCACTATGACAACACGACAGTGCACAAGCTCTTCAGGAAACTGACGCACAGGCTCTTCAGGAGGAACTTTGGTTACACGTTGCGCTCTGTAAACGATGTCTACGTAAAGAAGGATGTCTCAGTGAAAGAAGCTTTCCGTGCAGAGACAAAGGCTTATTATTTTGCAGAGCCACAGTCGGTGGACTTCAGGGACCCTGCCTTTCTGGAAAAGGCCAACCGTCGCATCCTAAAACTGACCAAAGGGCTGATCAAGGAACCGCTCAAGAGTGTGGACCCAAATATGGCGCTGATGCTGCTCAACTACCTGTACTTCAAAGGTGAGTGAAAGTAGAGACACACGTGCCTCCACCTACTTTCAATTGATGCGTATGATTTCAATGTAGCAGAATTTGGGAAAGTTAAATTACAGCAGCTTTGTTTAATTATTTGAATCACAATGTTAACATATGAGTCTTTGACTTTGTGTTTGAATAAAAAAGGTACATGGGAACAAAAATTCCCCAAAGAAATGACTCACTATCGCAACTTCCGAGTTAATGAAAAGACAAATGTACGTGTGCCAATGATGACCAACAAGGGGAACTACCTGGCTGCTGCCGACCACGAACTGGAGTGTGACATCCTACAGGTGTGTGGCCTCACATTCGTTTGAAAACGTAAATTGGCTTCTGACGAGTGGAACGCTCTTTCAATCGACCCATAAACAAGTCAACTGAGCTGCATAATAATAATGTAAGCTTTTGTTTATTTTCAGCTCCCATACACAGGACAGATCAGTATGCTCATTGCCTTGCCCAGAAAGATCACTGGCATGAGGACCTTGGAGCAGGAGATCTCTCCCACTGTTGTCAACAGGTGGCTCAAAAACATGACAAACAGGTCAGCAGCATTCTCCTAAAAAACTAATAAACAGCAAGAAATGTTTTTTCAGTGGCAACTCCTTTATAGTTAATGGATTAAAATGCTGAAAAGATTTAGATCTAATGGAGATTTAAAAGCTATACCAAGATAAAACTTTTCTATGCGTCCCTTCAGGACTCGGGAGGTGGTGTTACCTCGATTTAAATTGGAGCAGAACTATGACTTGATTGAAAATTTGAAGGAGATGGGCCTCACTGACTTGTTCCAGGAGAGTGGAGATTTCTCTGGAATGACTTCTGAAAAGGTTGCTATGAACTGGGTGAGTAGGACTAAATCAGTCAGTCATTTTATAAAAAAAATTATAATAATTGAACATCAAAATGAAAGAAAGGGTTGTTGGTCATTTAGTCACCTGGACATCTTTTCTACTGCAATCAATAATCCCTACAAACTATTTCAAAATAATGATGGCCTTTTAACCTCCACAGCTGAAGCACCAGGGAACCATCACTGTGAATGAAGAGGGGACAGAGGCCGCTGCTCTGACCCAGGTGGGCTTCATGCCCCTCTCCTCTCAGATCCGCTTCACTGTGGACCAGCCCTTCCTCTTTCTGATCTACGAGCACCGCACAGACTGCCTTGTGTTCATGGGCCGGGTGGTCAATCCTTCACAGAGCTAAACTTGACCACAAAGCCCTTCTAAACAGCTAATCTATTCCCTACAAAGTCCATGTTGGTTTCAACTTCCAGCTAAAACATTCCTGATTTTAATAGCTGGAGTTGTTGTTTTAATAGGCAGTTACATCTATTAGTACAATATGTAAATGTAACATCAAGTAATGAGTCTTTATGTGTATGTAGTCTCTTACAGAAAATTCAAACTTCTCCCGCATGTTTCTCAAAGTGTTGTGAGTCTGCTGAGAGTATTTAGGCTTGTTTTCTGTCTGTTAATGTTTTATCTTAAACCTGACATTATATAACTGTCATTACCCTAATGTCGTACTGTAATAATTCCAGAAAGACTATGGAAACACGGATACCACAGGAAAGGGGATAATAAAATATTATATAACAATACTAGACAAGTTTCTGTCAGACAAGTGTTACATTAATTTTGTTATTTGGGGAGCATTTTCATGAAAGAAATGTATCTTATCTTATTATGAATTCATTGTAATGAATATATAATTATAACACAATATTATAATTATTAAGCGATTACTTCAAACTATGTAAAATTATTAAAAACTATTATTACCTCAATACGACGACGAAAACACTACTAATTGGTACACAATTGTAGGACAATTTACGATTAATAGTTAACAGCTAGTTAACTAGTAGCTAAGTTAATAGTAATTAGTAATAATGCTATATAATAATATATCTTAAGAAAAACTAGATTGTATGATAGTAACAACATTCAGCAGTGAACTGGTGACACAGATGTTTGTACTGCAGCTAACGGTAAATATTTGTTTATAGAGTTAAATGCTAACTAACCACTCGGACTCTTCTGACACAATCAAATACTTGTGTTGATCATTTAAATGTGCTCTATTTGGGTATTCTAACACAAATTCTCATCTTAAATAAATGGGAACTGTCTTCAAAAGGGCAGCTGTTTGTGCAGACATCACATACTCACCACAGCAATCACTGGAATGAGGACTCCGAGATTTCCAGCACTACCTGATGCCTACGGGAGATAAAGAGCCCTTACCAACTTACCAACACTGCTGTTATCAATTTCCTGTTGTGTTTAAATGTTTACGCGTTAAAGCACGTACCTTCAGTGCTGGTCCCTTATCTGAGGCCCTCTCGCTGGCTCTCTTTCCTTCCAGGCCCAGCTGGACAAACAGTTCTAAAAGGTTCACCATGAGTTCGTCCACGAGTGGCTCCCCCTGCAGGTTGGCTGCAATGTTGGCCAGCGCATTTATCACTGCCAGAGAGCAGTGTCTTGGGGTGGAAAGACAGCACAGATTGAGACAACACTCAAACTCAATGTAGAAACAAATGTGCAGTACAGAAGACCAACAAGAGATTTTACACAAACACACACACACACACACACACACACACACACACACCAGGGGAATGTGCATTACTATTATTGTCTACTACTGCTGACCACTTAGCAGCAGTGAGCAAAGAGCAACAATTATAAATATTTTCCCAACTACATTTCCTGCTTCTACTGTATACAACAACAGTACCCTTGTGCGACTAGTACTTCTGTGAACAGAGTGAGAGCAGGTGCTGACCTGTAACCTTGATCTCTGTAGTCTTTGGTAGCAGAGTAGACCACTGAACTGGCCTTCACACTGATCTGCTGGAACAGGTTCCACACCTCCTGATAGATGTATTGCTACAAGACAGACAGACAGAAGTAAGACTGTACAGGCACTAATCAGTTAAACTCAAGATAGATCATAAAATGCTTTTATTTCATATTTGTTGCTTAATTTGTTTCTTACTTGGTATATATTACATTTACAATTTTCTCAAAATCAAAAATCCCATTATTAGGGATGAGCAAATAGGTAAGGTCTGTATCAGGACACAGGAAAGCATTTTGTAAGTGATCTGTATCTGCTGTATAAGGTCAGATCCTTTTCCAGTCCTTTGTTAATTGTAGTCTATTGCATTCTGGGTACACTTGTGGTCTAAAACATGCCATTACACACCAATGAGGGCGTTGACTAGAATACTAGAACCTATTCTTTATGCACACTGTACTGAGCAAGTAAACAGCAGCCAGCAGGTTTCCAGTAATTGCAGCCTGCCAGAAAAAAAGAGTTACGCTGCTTCTATTTAAGCAATAGTAATACAAATTCATTGAATATAACACAGTTATCAAATAAATCTGCACACCCTCTCCTACTATACCAATGCTTTACACTTATGAATGATCCCCTGGTCGTTATGTACTTCCCCAATATCTCTTTTTAGGCATAAATGTATAAAATAATGGAGGCATGATTCACTAAAAATGTCTTTTCATTGTCTCTTTCAACTCACATTTCCTGTAATGACCATGCAGCCAAGCTGGTCGATGATAAGCACATCCAGCTGTGACGGAGGCTGGCAGAACTTTTGCTGAAGGATTTGTAAGATGTGCTCCATGACTTTAGGAGTGTCTCTCAGAGCCACTGCAATGTGGCCCAGCGCTCGAATGGTGTGATCTGGGATCAGATGGGCATCCCTGGCAGAAAGACAAGTTTTATTTTTAGAGTAGCTAATCATCAGTGTTAGGACTTGAAAACATTCAGGATGAAAACAAGCCACACTGTAGCTTGCTTTTCCAACCAGAAATGTGGCTCACTTGTCATTCTCCTGTGAAATGTATAGGCGGTTGGACAGACTGGCCAGAAAGGCCTCCACTATCACATTATCCATGGTCAGACCAGCTTTCAGACATCTGATACATAAGAGATACAACACAGAGCTTAACAATGGAAGTTAAAAAAATAAATAAATAAATTGTATTTTCTAATCACAGCTATGCCACCTGTTTTTGTCTGACCTGCATATATTGTCAATGGAAATGTCTCTGAGCTGCTCGTACATCGACGGCTGGTCTTTCCTGTTTGACAGGACGTTGAAGGTGGACTGAGAGTGCTCATTGGTCACATTTATCCTAATTTCTCCTGTGCCTTAAAAAAAATTATTGAATGATAACAGCAAAGACAGAATCGAAGTTAATCATCAATACAAAAAAAATTTTTAAAACATTATATGATCCTACACAGAAAAGAAAAAGGCTGATTGTAGTGCTAAATCTAAAATTCAAAGCATGTTAAATTAGCAGCTAATCTATGAAAAAGTACTACACAGTGGAGGACAACACAGAAAAAAAATCAGTAACTTGAATTGCATTTCCATTTGTCTGTTTTTGTAGCTGCTCATCAATAAACACACTGTTCAGATCAATAGTAGATGTGAGCTTAATGTGACAATGACACTGTTACTGACGTATATTTGTCACGGTATCATCAGCCACAGCACTCTTGTCCAATTTAGTTCTGGATCTGATTATTTGTGCTATATTTGGGATAAGTAAGTTCCTTCTGGGTGTATCGTAGATAAACTCAAAGTTTTAGGAAAATGTTATATTTTGTTTTTGTGTTAACTGTGAAATATCAATTTGGATTAGTTAAATATTACATTTCAAAACATCAGCCATTGTATAGCCAGTGTCAGACTCACTCCTCTGCTTTTAATCAGGATTTACAGATATACCTCATCTGACTTATAGGAACTGGTACTGCCATGAATCTGTGAGGACTTAACAGCATCAAAAATTAAATTAGAACAATGTTTATTTGCATAAATACCCTTAAGAACAATATCCTTATTATGAGCTTAAGTATTTTACATAATAAAATCATAATGCTGTAAAATAAGGGAGTTTTCAGTCTTAGTAAGTAATTAGTATATTAAATTATTAGTATTATATATTGAAAAGCCTGCTAACAGCCACTCAACTCTGTAACTATTAACTGCATTTTATTGGTTTTGCTTTGTACACAAATATCTGCTTTTAATTTGTTGCTGACAACATAGTGCGTTTGTATAAGATGTACTAGTGTGTGAGTGTGATGTACTATGTGTGTGTGTTTTATGGGTCTTGCCTTGTTTGTCCAGTTAACTTATGTGTATACTGTTTTAACTGTGACTACTGAGGGACTACAGAGGAAAATTAGCTGTAGGCGAACTATGGTACAATACATCAAATGGTAACATTTAAGTTAAATATTGTACATAACTCCTTACAAATAAAATATATAAATAAGTATATTTACCTGTGTTGTACTGGCTGTGATACTTGTAAAGTTTTATAAGAACAGGGGAAGGAACCACCAGGAAATCCCTGAGAGAGGTTGTGGCAGAGTGAGCAACTACAGGAAACCTCTCACACAGACGCCCCAGGCCCTGAAACAGAAAGGGAAACAATAAGAGAAATTTAAAAATGAATACCTAATAAATAATAGAACTTCATGACATGAAACACAGGTCTGGGTCAGCTTCAAAACCAGACAAGCATGTCCCTTACCAACCTGAACCATCAGGATACCTGATGCTCACTTTTAGTGAAGTAAGTTTCTAGACAGAATCCGATGATCTAGTGCATTTTGATATATTTCACTTCTAGCTGAGCAAATATCTTGGTGCTCTTTCTACCTTGTAGCATTATACCTGTAGGCAACAGATGAGCAGGGGCATGTGAGCAATGATGACTTTACTAGAGGTTTTCGACTGCAGCTTCTCTGACAGTTTGGTGCACAAATTCTCAGCTCCTGAAAAAAAAAAACGCACCAGGAAGAAAAAGTGATGCAACCAAAATAAATGAAAACATATCCAGTATCCCTCTGATTATAACATCTCAACACAATGCTCTGCTCACACTCTGCAGCAATTGATTACCTTGCTCATCTTTGACGGCCCACACCATGAGATCCACGCAGGCAGCATTGGCTTGGCAACGGAGTTTGAGGGGACTCTGTTCACCCAGCAGCCCGCTCGTGTCATGAAGTATTCGCTGCAACTCTGATTGACTGCTGCTAAACTGTTCCAGTACAAAGTCGTGCACTTCCCGTACAAATGCTGGCTGCAGGGCTGAGAAAGATGCAGAGAGCATGAACATTTGTCAAGCAGTCTCTCTAATGGACTAGAAAATACAACAGTAGCAATTTAATGCAGGCTTTAATGCATAATAAATAAGCTATTTATGATGCTTTACCTTTCATGTAGTATAGTGTGTCCCTCAGCATTTTGAACACACACACATAGAGCGGGTCACTGAAGGTTTTGTAACAGAGGTTGATTCCAGGATTAGACTTAACAACAAACAGAAGAGACAATGACAGAGACGATTATTTAACTGATAATGGCAGAATTTTAACTTTGAATTTACTGTTCACATTTTCTTTTGTACAGAGAGTGGTTATTTTATGTACCTCTGTAACTTCTGTCATAGTGGCATTCAGAGTTTCCAAAAAAGACTCGGAAACAAACTTCTTCACCTGTAAATTAACAATACATACCATCACTGGTAAAGTCGCAAAATACGCATTCAGGATGGGAGCCAAGAGAGGCAATATCTTGGTAAACAGATAGTGGGCTACTGTACCATGCCAAGGAGCTGTCGGAGCAGATCAATAGGCACCTCCACCTCGTTGTCTCCTGCTCCCAAGAAGAGAGGAGACATTGAGAAACTGGAGCTGACTGTAGAGAAATAGTAGTCAGGATCTACTGAGCTGCTGTCTGGCGGGTAGGCACCTGAAATGAAGGAGAGCAGAGACACAAAAGACATGTGATGAACTGGCTTTGATTCTGAAAACAAGCTGAAATTCAAAGTCAAATGAAGCTGAAGTGGAAATATCTAAATCAGATATAGGTTTGGCCACTTACAACAATCTGACTGCTCTGCTAACCCTTTTAACAGCATGACTACAGAGTCCAAACCAATATGAGCAGCAGGAAAAATGATGGATGGATTATCACTAAAAACACTGCTGGCATGGGACAGGGGACAGCAGTTTCTCAGTAAGATTACTGTACAGTAATTACAAAAAAGTATAACAGTTTATTTGACAATCTGGAGTGAGATGTAGGACCAATATAAAGAGTGAGATGTGAGTTTATATTTAGTTGGCTAAATAGGTATACAAATGATTTTAATTGTCATAAAGCACACACAGGCCTTAGCACCACAGACTACTTTATGAAAAGAAAACTGCCATAACTGATCATCTTTTCGGCTGGCAATGATAAGACAGGATGAGTTGACAGAATCCAGATTCACATTGGCAAACACAAATTTAATCAAAGCAGCTTATGTTTCTTGAGTTTTACCTTCAAAGTAATGCGGGCTAGGGGCTGTAGGAGAGCAGGGTGAGTGGCCTCCTGGATCTGTACAGACCTACATGAGACAGCACATTTTAAACGGTAACCAAACATTTAAATTTATTCATTTAGCTGACGCTTTTATCCAAATCGACTTACAATTGCTATACATGTCAGAGGTCACACGCCTCTGGAGCAACTAGGGGTTAAATGTCTTGCTCAGGGACACAATGGTGGATGGGTCACAGTGGGGGATTGAACCCGGGTCTCTCACACCAAAGGCATAGTCTTATCCATTGCACCACTGCCACCCCACAAACATAACAAAGTCTCAAAGAAAAGGACTTTCTCGCTCATTTACTTTTTATTTAAATTAAAGCACAAAGCATGGAAGAATATTCTATGTCTTGAATCCAACCAGCACTATACACACACCTGTGCAGAGGAATCCAGGTTGGTCCCGGTGTATCTGCGCAGAGAGTCACTTTGGCACACTGTAAGCAGTGAGGATGGCAGGATAGAACGAAAGTCATTGAAGGACCTGCGCCGCACTCCTTCTGTTTCCTCTGTGACGCAGCGGGCCTGGGGCGAATCTTTGGGGAACAACTTAGACAACAGGGCTTCGTCCGTGTTGCTGTAGCGGCCAAATGCTCGAGTCATGCCGAACAGGCTAGGGACAATATACCTGCACAGGTAGACTAGAGCCAAAAGAGCATTTATGAGGCTTTTTGAAGGACTGGTGTTTTGCACTTTGTTGCCTGTGTGTGTGTGTGTGTGTGTGTGTGTGTGTGTGTGTGTGTGTGTGTGTGTGTACCTTTATCATGATTATCCGGTGTTTGGCACATGTCCTGGAATACCTGCATGACCTCCATTATACTGTTCAAGATCTGGAGGGGAAAGTAGAAACACTAACTTAGCACTCAACTGCAATGCACCCTAATGTAAGAATAATATCTTATCACCACTTTTTAATGACCTCTTGACGGGAGTCTGGGTCCCTCTGAGCCACATCTGCCAAAAGAGTCACTAGACAGAAGCTGAAGTTTTCTGCAACCGGGAGAAATTCTGAAGAGCAGAAAATGACAAAAACACAAATACAGTTAAATGCCACATACGTGTGCAGCATGAAAAATAATGTCAGGCTGGTTATATCAAAATTTGAAAAGGTTATCAAACTTTAAATGCTGTACAACAAAAGATTAACTAGTGGAACAGACAAACTGTAGTTCACAGTATGTTGTTCCAATGTCATATCTGGCCAACACAATTTTTCTTTTGAGAAGTGCAAGCTGGTGTCTCATGACACTGTATGGATGGATATCAATACTGTCTCAATATGTCTTGCGATAGTATTGAACAATAAATAAAAATTACTTCAGATACAACTGCACTGTTACAGCAGGTAAAC
>NC_060170.1:15740046-15757607 GCF_021292245.1 Micropterus dolomieu
CTACAGAGGAAAATTAGCTGTAGGCGAACTATGGTACAATACATCAAATGGTAACATTTAAGTTAAATATTGTACATAACTCCTTACAAATAAAATATATAAATAAGTATATTTACCTGTGTTGTACTGGCTGTGATACTTGTAAAGTTTTATAAGAACAGGGGAAGGAACCACCAGGAAATCCCTGAGAGAGGTTGTGGCAGAGTGAGCAACTACAGGAAACCTCTCACACAGACGCCCCAGGCCCTGAAACAGAAAGGGAAACAATAAGAGAAATTTAAAAATGAATACCTAATAAATAATAGAACTTCATGACATGAAACACAGGTCTGGGTCAGCTTCAAAACCAGACAAGCATGTCCCTTACCAACCTGAACCATCAGGATACCTGATGCTCACTTTTAGTGAAGTAAGTTTCTAGACAGAATCCGATGATCTAGTGCATTTTGATATATTTCACTTCTAGCTGAGCAAATATCTTGGTGCTCTTTCTACCTTGTAGCATTATACCTGTAGGCAACAGATGAGCAGGGGCATGTGAGCAATGATGACTTTACTAGAGGTTTTCGACTGCAGCTTCTCTGACAGTTTGGTGCACAAATTCTCAGCTCCTGAAAAAAAAAAACGCACCAGGAAGAAAAAGTGATGCAACCAAAATAAATGAAAACATATCCAGTATCCCTCTGATTATAACATCTCAACACAATGCTCTGCTCACACTCTGCAGCAATTGATTACCTTGCTCATCTTTGACGGCCCACACCATGAGATCCACGCAGGCAGCATTGGCTTGGCAACGGAGTTTGAGGGGACTCTGTTCACCCAGCAGCCCGCTCGTGTCATGAAGTATTCGCTGCAACTCTGATTGACTGCTGCTAAACTGTTCCAGTACAAAGTCGTGCACTTCCCGTACAAATGCTGGCTGCAGGGCTGAGAAAGATGCAGAGAGCATGAACATTTGTCAAGCAGTCTCTCTAATGGACTAGAAAATACAACAGTAGCAATTTAATGCAGGCTTTAATGCATAATAAATAAGCTATTTATGATGCTTTACCTTTCATGTAGTATAGTGTGTCCCTCAGCATTTTGAACACACACACATAGAGCGGGTCACTGAAGGTTTTGTAACAGAGGTTGATTCCAGGATTAGACTTAACAACAAACAGAAGAGACAATGACAGAGACGATTATTTAACTGATAATGGCAGAATTTTAACTTTGAATTTACTGTTCACATTTTCTTTTGTACAGAGAGTGGTTATTTTATGTACCTCTGTAACTTCTGTCATAGTGGCATTCAGAGTTTCCAAAAAAGACTCGGAAACAAACTTCTTCACCTGTAAATTAACAATACATACCATCACTGGTAAAGTCGCAAAATACGCATTCAGGATGGGAGCCAAGAGAGGCAATATCTTGGTAAACAGATAGTGGGCTACTGTACCATGCCAAGGAGCTGTCGGAGCAGATCAATAGGCACCTCCACCTCGTTGTCTCCTGCTCCCAAGAAGAGAGGAGACATTGAGAAACTGGAGCTGACTGTAGAGAAATAGTAGTCAGGATCTACTGAGCTGCTGTCTGGCGGGTAGGCACCTGAAATGAAGGAGAGCAGAGACACAAAAGACATGTGATGAACTGGCTTTGATTCTGAAAACAAGCTGAAATTCAAAGTCAAATGAAGCTGAAGTGGAAATATCTAAATCAGATATAGGTTTGGCCACTTACAACAATCTGACTGCTCTGCTAACCCTTTTAACAGCATGACTACAGAGTCCAAACCAATATGAGCAGCAGGAAAAATGATGGATGGATTATCACTAAAAACACTGCTGGCATGGGACAGGGGACAGCAGTTTCTCAGTAAGATTACTGTACAGTAATTACAAAAAAGTATAACAGTTTATTTGACAATCTGGAGTGAGATGTAGGACCAATATAAAGAGTGAGATGTGAGTTTATATTTAGTTGGCTAAATAGGTATACAAATGATTTTAATTGTCATAAAGCACACACAGGCCTTAGCACCACAGACTACTTTATGAAAAGAAAACTGCCATAACTGATCATCTTTTCGGCTGGCAATGATAAGACAGGATGAGTTGACAGAATCCAGATTCACATTGGCAAACACAAATTTAATCAAAGCAGCTTATGTTTCTTGAGTTTTACCTTCAAAGTAATGCGGGCTAGGGGCTGTAGGAGAGCAGGGTGAGTGGCCTCCTGGATCTGTACAGACCTACATGAGACAGCACATTTTAAACGGTAACCAAACATTTAAATTTATTCATTTAGCTGACGCTTTTATCCAAATCGACTTACAATTGCTATACATGTCAGAGGTCACACGCCTCTGGAGCAACTAGGGGTTAAATGTCTTGCTCAGGGACACAATGGTGGATGGGTCACAGTGGGGGATTGAACCCGGGTCTCTCACACCAAAGGCATAGTCTTATCCATTGCACCACTGCCACCCCACAAACATAACAAAGTCTCAAAGAAAAGGACTTTCTCGCTCATTTACTTTTTATTTAAATTAAAGCACAAAGCATGGAAGAATATTCTATGTCTTGAATCCAACCAGCACTATACACACACCTGTGCAGAGGAATCCAGGTTGGTCCCGGTGTATCTGCGCAGAGAGTCACTTTGGCACACTGTAAGCAGTGAGGATGGCAGGATAGAACGAAAGTCATTGAAGGACCTGCGCCGCACTCCTTCTGTTTCCTCTGTGACGCAGCGGGCCTGGGGCGAATCTTTGGGGAACAACTTAGACAACAGGGCTTCGTCCGTGTTGCTGTAGCGGCCAAATGCTCGAGTCATGCCGAACAGGCTAGGGACAATATACCTGCACAGGTAGACTAGAGCCAAAAGAGCATTTATGAGGCTTTTTGAAGGACTGGTGTTTTGCACTTTGTTGCCTGTGTGTGTGTGTGTGTGTGTGTGTGTGTGTGTGTGTGTGTGTGTGTGTGTGTACCTTTATCATGATTATCCGGTGTTTGGCACATGTCCTGGAATACCTGCATGACCTCCATTATACTGTTCAAGATCTGGAGGGGAAAGTAGAAACACTAACTTAGCACTCAACTGCAATGCACCCTAATGTAAGAATAATATCTTATCACCACTTTTTAATGACCTCTTGACGGGAGTCTGGGTCCCTCTGAGCCACATCTGCCAAAAGAGTCACTAGACAGAAGCTGAAGTTTTCTGCAACCGGGAGAAATTCTGAAGAGCAGAAAATGACAAAAACACAAATACAGTTAAATGCCACATACGTGTGCAGCATGAAAAATAATGTCAGGCTGGTTATATCAAAATTTGAAAAGGTTATCAAACTTTAAATGCTGTACAACAAAAGATTAACTAGTGGAACAGACAAACTGTAGTTCACAGTATGTTGTTCCAATGTCATATCTGGCCAACACAATTTTTCTTTTGAGAAGTGCAAGCTGGTGTCTCATGACACTGTATGGATGGATATCAATACTGTCTCAATATGTCTTGCGATAGTATTGAACAATAAATAAAAATTACTTCAGATACAACTGCACTGTTACAGCAGGTAAACAGAGGTCATTGCAAAACAAAAAGGTGCCACTGTAAGAGGATTGTTCTTACCCTTTCCTTTCTTTCCCAAGCTTTCTTCGATCCATTGGACCCGTGGTAGCCCTCTCAATAGGCTCAGCAAGTAGGAAACAAGCATGTCTTTGTGCTTCCAGAGCAAAGCAAATCATTACACACCACAAACAACTGCACTTGTAGGCACAGAAGGGCACGTTTGTTCGGCCAACAAGCATGGATAGATAAACAATTATGTTTTTTTAAAGGTATTGTTAATTCTGACAAAGAGTAAAATCTGGGTCAAAGAATCATATATCAAACATTACTTAAACACTGAAAAGTGAAGCTACCATCTCTGCATAATCAGATGGCTGGGAAGCTTTCCACTTCGTGTGTCAGTGTGATGAGGTTAGAGGCTTACATGGTCCACTGCATGTCTAATCGCCAACTTAATCAGATTATGAAAATAAGCTTATCATGGTGATATATGTGGAGTCCTGTGAGATGATGGTGGCAAATGCAGACTAATAGTACTAATACAATTATTATTTCTAAGTGTATCATGCCACTGCGTCTCTATGTAATGTTCACTTATGTAATGTTTGGATCTTAACTCCACCATATTTTCCATTAACTGCCAAGACAACCTAAAGGTCTTACCTCAAAACATGATGATGAAATGCACCCACTGTATTAAAAACGCTCAACAACCCAAACATTTTACTGACTGCCACCCACCTGTAAGCCAGATTCCACCAGAAACACAGCCAGCGCAATAACAGCATCTCTGCGACGCACATCTAGAGTGAACACACCGCGGACTTCCACTGGACACATACATTGTAGCTTCTGGACCTGAAGGAGCACAAAGAGATGTCTGTCTGTAGTTACAGCTTTGAAAACATAACGATTTAAAATTATATTGTTTCGGTTTGCATTAAAAGGCCTGTTTGAGTGTGACTGCATGTTAGAATATTGATTTTTGCTAAAGTAATGCAAGGAATATCAGGAAATTGCACAATTGGTTTTGCACGTGCATTACATTTATGCACACTGGTCTAGGGTTACCTACCGTATATCTTTCTAAATTAGATTGTTTGTTATTTGTACATTTTTTTCCTACTTGTCTGTATTCTGTTCTTACCTTACCTGCCTATTTCCCTATTAGAGATAAATAAAGTTTACTGTATGTTACTATCAAGGTGAGAACCATAATCTATTGTGTTGCTGCCCATTATAACAACATATATTTGATACAGTGCAAGACAACTGCTTCACTATAACTAATTCCCTCAACATACACATTGAAACTGTACCATACAAATATAATCTATATGCTCCATAAAATACAAGTACTCGGTGGCAGTGTATTGATGATTGCTTCGATATATTCCTGTATATTTTATTAGTATCCACCAATTCTAAATATCGATCTTCCCAATGCAGCTCTCCAAACTCACTGACCTTCCTGTATTGGCGAAACAAAAGTCGTTTAATTTTGACTAACCCTCCCTTGCAACAAGTTTGTTATTGTCTATTAAAATAAGCAGAACATGCCGCGAACACTCGCTCTTCAGTGTGTAAACCTGTTTGTCTGCAGCGCTGATCAAGCCTGACTACACTGCCTGTATGATGCAGTCACAGGCACCACAACAGCAGCGACGCCACTTTCTTCTGCATTGCTCTCATCTTCTATTCAGTTACAGGAGAAACACCGCCGAGAAGACCCCGCTCCACTGATTCATAACTAAAGTAACAAGCGCGCACACAACTGCCAAATGTTAGCTTGGCTGTCAGGTCAGTGGTCAAAATAAAGCCACTGTCTGTGCGGAAGCGGAGCTACACCCTGAACAACCCTGTTGCTTAACGTTGGCTAATTAACACAAATGTGTCTTTTGGAGCTCACTCGGCTTTCTCCTTCCTCACCTTTTCGACCGGTGCAGGACGGTGGGTAGCTAAAGAGCGTGCCAGCGACAGGACTGTGTTGAAATAAAAACCCCTCGTACCACCTCCCATAACAGACATGTTTACTTCTAATCTACATGGAACCAGCTCGGCAATGAGAGGAAACAGCCAAACAGCGGCAGCTGGCAAACCCGCAGTACGGCAACGTAGCAGGGACAATCCCAACGACAGCTTACTATCTACCTTTAGGTAGCTTTGTATTTAACCATACAAATACTGTTTTAACTAACAGGTAAAACAAGACACGGCGTCGTCTAGTATGACATTTATTTAACTTTCTTTAACAAGTGACTTCTGTATCACAGTGCGCGTTTTTGTTGCGCAGGAACAGCACGCGCCAACGTCACCAAACGTGATAGGAAGTGTTGTGTTGCTAACGGTCAGCTGATAGAGCAACAACTCTACACTGTCCACGGTCAAAGGTTTGTCTGTTAAGTTGATCGTACAAATGATATTTACAGTTAAATGTCATCAATTCTTCGAGAAGGAAACGCTAATGTTGGCACAGGGCTTGTGGGTGTGGTTATATGGTTATAAATCTGTCAATCCACGTAAATTAGGTTGGGTATGACTAGCTAGCCAACACCCTTTAGCTAGCTTTAAAACTTGAAACCATAGCTATTGAAGCAGTGATCTTATTTAATTACATTCCGTTAATACAATGCAGAAGACGTTTTAGCAGATTCTTAGTGTGAAACATTTTGACAGACTTTCTTCGGTGCTCAAAACTTCTTTTATTGTGTGGACTTTGTAAAGTAGCTAGCGTTAGCTGAAGTGAACAATCTTGAATTAATTTTTCAAAAGTTGGGATGACGTTACTAACGTTACTCAATCTTTAAAATTGTTTATTGTAGGGATACAACTAAGCATTATCTATAGAATTGGCTTCTGTATTATTTTCTATGAACTGAGTAGCTAACGTTAACCAGATAAACCAGAGGCCAAAACTTTATAGATAAGTTAGTATGGTAAAATGTTTGACCTTACTACTCAAAGCAGCGTCCCGTACTGCATACTTTTTCATTTATAACCATATGAAATGACGAAAAGCAACTCTTTACATTTGCAATGCTGTTTTTGGAATGTTTGATCAATAAATCAGTAAAGTTATTGATTAGATTGTTCCCATTTCAAAATCCCCACTGTACAGCTGGAAAGAAAACTCCTTGACAATGATTGAGATCATGAGATACGGTTGAAAGCTCTGGAAAAGTTAAGATTGTTTTATCAAAACACTGTGTGTCTGCTCCACAGATGGCCTATCCTAAATCCCACAACCCGTTTGCAGATGATGACGATGAGGAAGATTTTAAGCCTAAAAATCGGGGGTTTGATGACGACCCCAGTGACAGTGGGATGAGTGATGCAGAAAGGAGGCAGAGGTACCTCCAGCAGGAAGTGATGCGCACAGCTCAGTCTGCTGTGGACAGTAGTCACCGTTCCCTCGGCCTCATCTATCAGTCAGAGAAGATGGGTGTGGAAACTGCAGAGGTATGTTAAACTAATCAGTGTTACCCTGGCCCACAAATAATTTCTTTGTCTCTGAGAGGGTGACAATCAACAAAAACATTTTTGTAGTCTCTCTCTCTCTCTCTCTCTCTCTCTCTCTCTCTCTCTCTCTCTGTTAATTTTTTTTCTTTAGTAGCATGATGTTTTGCATCAAACATTTTAACAAAGCACAATGTCACATATAGACAATAGAATATAAATAGTAAATAATTAAAATTAAATTAAAGAAAAAAAGTATATATAGTATATAAGAGCTTTCTTCTCCCAGAAGTGTTTGAATTGGTCTGTATTTTGGAAGGGTTAGAAAGTCTTGGATTTTCTGAAGGAAGAAATCTTCTCTAATGTCCTTATATTTTGGACAACCTGTGAGAAAAAGAATTTCTGTCTCAGCTTCTCCTGTTCCACAATGGCTACAAATTCTCTTTGTTCTTTCAAACAATCCTCTCTTATGACAACTAGTTTCCATAGCGAGTTTATGGTCACTAAGTCTATATGTAGTTAGGGTTAGTCTTTTTAAGGGATGTTTTATGTGGGTTAAATATTGGGCTAATTGAAATTCTCTGTTCATAAATTCTATAATTCTTTATTTTATTATCTTTGTTTATTTGTGAATTGGGAGTTATTTTCATAGCATCACTTTGACATATGAATATGTTCCATTCCAGGTATTTTTATCTGGGCTCAGATAACTTTTGCAATTTTAAGTACCCACTGAGAATAGGCCCAGCTCTGCTCTGTGCCCGTGGTTTGGATATTTCCTGTGGACCCCCAGTATGTTTTTACAGAACTCAATTTGAATTTGAATAGGAATTTTCTTGTACTGTAATAAGCTCTACAAGCTTGATCTGCCAATGCACTTAGAGCCTTGGCAAAATGTCCTGAAGCAGTGATAGTCGGGTTGTATGACTCATTGTTGTCTTTCCCAAAATTTTAAACAATTATTATCTCGCTTTTGTTTAAATTTGATAATTTTAGTTTTATCTGATTGCCCAATTTTCACAGTAATCATGGAGAATGTTCAAACAGTCTTGTATTCCCTGTTCTGTTTGTGATCGCAGTAATAGGTCATCAGCATAAAAAAGACATGTTATAAAGTGTTGGAGATATATTTCAGCATTGATGAACCCTGTGATATTGTTTGAAAAGATGTTTCTTTTTTGTCCAGTTTTTACAGCACACTAATTTTCTAGTCATTAACATTTATTCCATTAAAATCCTTTGCCTCCAATACCCTTCCATTGACAATCTGAAAAGTGACAACATTTAGGATTAGAATATGGAAACTAAATATGTGGTCTGTCATTTTATGTTAGCATGTTGCTTTCAATCAGATAGGACAATATTCTTGTATTTAATATACTACATAATAGTTTCCCCAAATTAGAATTTACACCCCTATAATTATAGGGATTTAGATTGTCTCTATTTTAATAAACAGGAGTAATCAGTCTGTTGTTCCAATTGCAGGATATATGCCACTTTTTAATATCAAATTTAATCATTTTAGTACAGCCATTTTAATTTTACTGTTACTGTGTTTCAACATTTCTGTCCTGCTACCATCAATACCACTACATTTGACAAACAGAGTTTCCTGACCATGCCATTCTGTATTCCAGTGCTATCTTTATGTTAGTTTCCTACAGGTTCCAAAAAGATCTTTGGTCTTTTCAGTTTTGACTAATTCATCATCTGTGTATTTAGGGGTATGTGGCATTCATGGCATAATTCTTTTTTTAGGTTTTTAGGGTGATTGTGTTTTTTGTTTTGACAGGTTTCTCTCTCTCTCTTTCTGTCTTTGTAGGAGCTGGTGCGACAGGGCGAGGTTCTGAAGAGGACAGACAAGATGTTGGACAACATGGATCAGGACCTGAAGACCAGCCAGAGGCACATAAACGGTATCAAGAGTGTGTGGGGCGGCCTTGTCAATTACTTCAAGGGCAAGCCAGAAACAAAGCCACCACCTGAGCAGCCAAAGGCTTACCAAGCCAGTGACAGGTACTTAAGATGACACAAATTTCAAGCTGGACAAAATGTCAATTGTTGATGTGCTTTAGACAATGTACCTCCAACCTGTGTTGGAAATACGTAATGGTTTAAACCAGATTAAAATAGAGTTGGGAGATGTATAGATATTACTCAAGTGTCCTGGTTGACCATTAGAGCCACAAAGATTTTGAAGAAGAGACTTAATCACCCACCACTACTTTGGATTAAATATTTTATGAATGCACCAAAAGTCTTCTGTTAACTATAATTACAGGCACAATATCGAGGAACTACATCAAAATATTCTATTTCCCAGCTTTAACATATTTTCAGAAGGTAATGGACACTCTGCTTGCAGACAAGATGTCCACAAAATCATTCTCACTGCTTGACGATGCCATTGTGTTTCAAATTGTGAATTTTCAAAAAAGCTACGAAAAATAAAGACTTGGGGCTGGATTTACTAAAGGTTTGCGTGAGTAAAGGTAAAAACGAGTGCAAACTTGATATCACCAGCAAATTAACATGTAAGGTGATCTACTAACGGTGTGCACGGAGAATGACGTGTTTCAGAAGTGCAAGTTAGCACCTATTGTTCATTTACTACTTTTGCATCCATTAAAGTAATGGGAGAGTAACATGCAAATACATTTATTTACTACATGCAGTGTGATCCTACAAGCCAAAAAGCCAACTACTGCCACCTCCATTGTGTTTGCACCTGTTGTAATTTACACAATAATTCTTAGTTAATCGCCCATAACAGGTATTATATTATAACATATGCAATATTTTAGAATGCACACACACTTTTGTACTCTTTATTCGGGGTGTTAAGAAATCCGGCCCTTGGTGTGCAAAGGCCTTAATGCTAGCGTAAAATGTGTATGCAATTACCAGCTTCTCGTCATTGACTGTCCTTCACTAAATGGTTAAACAACAGTTATCTGATTGCTCAGATTACAGAATGCCTTGTCCAGCAGCAGAGAACATGAAGATAAGTACCAAGCCAGCCACCCTAACCTAAGAAAGTTGGAAACAGGAGGTAAGGGTGTACACAATAACCTTAATATGACATAACCATAACACAAACAGGCTGTTACCATTTCTCATTTCCATGTTCCAGGATTTGGAGCTTCTGCATCAATAGACGACAGCTCACAGAACGGATACCCTCAGAATAGACACCTCAGAGAGGCTCACCAGACCCTCGACAAAAATTTAGGTAAAAAACATTTAATTCTTTTGTTTTTCTACTTGATTATAATGCAGTCACAAGAATGGCTCAAGGAGATGACATCCAAGCTTTTGGTAATGTTAAATGATAGTTCTATTAATTTTGCTAAATATTATAATTCATTTTTGTAATTCTGTATAACAAAATAGACGTAATTCACTACACTTAACCCTACATCAAAATACCATTACAATGAAATTTTTTATTCTTTGAAATTTATAACCATAAATTATCCATTGGGGAATCTAATTCATAGTTTTCAGTCACGTGACATGCACGGTGACCTGGAGGGCAAAACAACAGACCAACACCGCGACTCCCCCGTAGAGATGCCGCAAAAGCAAATTTTATTTGGATCACCTTTCAACTTAAGAAAAAGAAAGATATGAACACAAACTGTTTGGTTTATCTGATCCATATAACGTTACAGCATCCGCTGCCACATTTCTACCATTAAAAACCGCCAGGTCCCTGCCGCCGCTCAACTGCGGTAATGTTTACTTTTACATTCTTGGGAATCCCTCACCTAACACAGCTCAGGCTTCTCTCCTCCTCGATTATTAAATCCGAAAGCACAACAACCATCCAGCATTTTAGTAACAAACTCAAAGTAACAGTGTATCACTTGCTTATTGGTTGGTAGGCAGCAGAAAATAACGTCTTTTTTGCCCTCCAAGGGAGCGTTTTCCTTGGAATGTGACGTCACTTAAAAACTATGAATAGTGGTGTACTGTATATTCATCTTTTTTTTTTTTTTTTTTTTTAAACAATCCCTTTAAGTATTGTCTGCCAATCCACAGTTTAACTAGTATCAGATGTCTTTGTGTGTGAATTACCTAGATGAGATGTGCGATGGCTTGAGCAGACTGAAGAACCTTGGACTTGGTCTCCAGTCTGAGATTGACAACCAGGATGACTCCCTTGATTCTCTGCTGAATAAAGTGGACAAGATGGATCTCAAGATCCACAACACAAACCAACAGATTAAAAACCTCAAATAAAACAAACACTTACCTTGCTCACTTTACAGAGACAAAAGACGGCAACAGGCCATCCTGTCACTTTGCTCTCCATCCTGGCCTCTGTAGAACAATGTCTGATTTTTTTTTTTTTTTTTTTTTTTAATGGATTGGAACATATAACGCTGGCAGATATGCAAGTGAAGACTTTTTTTATCCGTATTATTTTCTTCTTGAATGACTGAGAGGTAATTTATGTTTCAGATTTACCCATCAATCCAAGTTTGTGTCAAAATTCCTTCTGCCATTTCATTGATTTGTGTGCTAAAGACTCTATTCCTTGTGTGTATTAGATGCAAGGGACTGTCTCTGTCCAGGTCCTTCATCATGCTCCACTGCACATCTGCCTCAAAGTAGTCCATTGAATTTGCATTGGTATGGATGATTACAGTTTGATCAGTTTTTCTCTATTGCCAGAGATGTACAAGTGGCTAGTAGTTTGTTCATCATTCAGGTAAAACAGATGAATAGTTTGACTAATGGGCAAGAGTATTGTTAATTGATTAAGAATTCAGCAAATGGAGAAGGTGTTGACAGATCTGTCTGAAAGTGAAATGTTTTGTGTATGTGATTCATATGTTATTGCTAACTCTTAATTCATGGACACTTCAAGCTCAAGTCACTTTTGCCTTACATGTTATTTTTATGTATCGTAGACTCTCTACTTTTAGTTTAAAATATGTTCATGTAATTCAGTGCTTTCCCTAGCTTTATACAAATGTGATTCAGTGAATTATTGTACAGCACAAATAATGTGAACAAGCTCGCCGTGAATATAAAAACTGAAGGAATATCCCATTAACTGTAGTCATACATGTTTTCTCTGGGATATATGTATGAGTAGATGAACCATTTTTAAGTTAAACTAAAACAAAAGGTTATTCCACTAAAACAGTCAGAAATAAGAAAATAAATGACTTGCAGTCACAAGGTTTAATTCTTGCCATGTATATCATGCATTGTAATCAAAACCACATACCCAATAAAAACATTTATAAGGGGAGTTGTGTTTTATAAATTGTGTTTCTTTTAAAATGGAGCAGGAAGTCAAAAGCACCACAAGGTGACGCCACATTTCTAGGGTGGAATTTGGATGAGCTTCAGCAGAAAGATGGCACTGTTAACATATGAAATCAAATTAATTATTAACGGTACCTGACTGTACAGTATAATTTTTTATGCACTGTGTTATATGTAGTGTGTTGTGATATTTTCAGATGAAAGTAGAATAGGTGTGATTTTATAATCTAAGTACACTTATTACTGTTGAAAATAACTTGCCTATATCAAACTCTACTCTCTTCTCAAAGTAAACATAATACTTCATAATTTTGAAGTAAATTTAGTTTTCGCTTGGGCAAAGAATCTCATCTTTTATTGCAATTACAAAATATACCAAAAGACATGAACTGTTATGTCTGATAATGATGCTTGATCCTTAAAAATAAGAAAATGATGATTGGGTTTTTTTCAAGATGACCATTATAAGATGCATGTGTGTTTACTGGCTCTGTTTTATACCAGCTGTGTTGCTGTGTGTGGCTCAGGTCCTCATGTAGAGGCGTCTATTCATTATCATTCCTCAGTGTTGGACCAGCTGCTCCTACAGAGGCAACCATTAGGATGACTTGCTAATTACAGTACACAATTCCCAAAAACACATATATGCACAACACTGGGGGAACACAGGGGAAATGGGGGTACCAAATACACAGGGCCCCGAGCTGAGGAGGCCCCTGCATCTCTGAACTAGGAAGTTTTTTGCAAGTTCTCGAGCATGTGTTTGTAGATGATTTATATTTAATTTATTTTATATTTATTTGAAGCTAGGCTGGGTTGAATGCTGCAGAACCACCAACAAAACCCTCTCAAAAATAATTAGGGCTTTGAAAGGAAGGGCTATTGGTCAGTACATTATCTGATTAACACTGAATAGAGTGTTCAAAACATATTTCATGTAGGAAGAGTATATTAAATGATCATTAAATGAATACATTGGGTTGTGTTTGAGCTGTCGATGGGGGGACACAGATGGAAATGGTGGAGAAGGGATGTATAGGGCAGACAATTCCTATCTACACCCCTGCACTTTAACATGGAAAATGTGACTCCTCCTATTGCACGCGTGGTGTACACACACAAACAACCAAGTAAACAAGGTAGATGGAAATATAGATAGAGTACCATATAATTGCAGCATCATGTACACACTAGGAGAGGACAGAAGAAGTCAAGGATGTTCCAGTAAAGCAATGTAGATAAATCAAGAAGATGCAACATTGGTTGGAGGAACTATTTTTGTAGCTGCAGGATAGAAAAGTCTAGAAGAGAAGTTCAGGTGACAGCCCTCATTCCACAATGTTTTACTTGCTTTTGTGACTTAAATGTAATGATGTAAAAACAATGTGATTGTATGAGATGGACAAACTGGGGCTACAGATACATATACTGCTGAAGGGACCTCAGGTGGAGGTGGCATATCCACAGACACCACCAATAAACGGAAGTCAACCCTAGGTTCTTTCGCCGTCCATGGGGGCCGGGAGGGCTTTGAACAGCTGTCATGTCAAAAGCAAACAGTGGCCGTGCTGTGACAAAGGCAGTCAGTGCTGGAATGCCCCCCTTTTCAGCGGGCGTAATCCCAGAACACACTGCTGTCGGAGCCCATCAGGCACTGGGCCAGAGATGGGCCTTCCTGCCCTTTGGAAAGCGGGTTAGCAGCAGAGGCAGGGCAGCCAGGGAGGTAAAGCCTGCTTCATAGGGGATGGACTGTCAGGCTGACAGCACTCTATTGCCACTGTTGTAGTAAGAGAAAATAAAGAGTTGTGCTGACTGAGGGGAGTTTGGTAGGGAGCTAGGGAGAGGGTGGAGGGAGGGAGGAGTGCAGAGAAAAGGGGGAGGGATGCTAGAGAGATTAATGGAGGAGGTAAAGTTCAAGTGCTTCTGAGACGAAACACATGAAAGTAGCCAGGAGTTTCGATCTTTCTCAAAGGACTAATATGGGACTACATGTTTAAACCCACCCTAAGTAGTGCTTTGCATCACCTTTCCTTTGCTAAATCTCATTGCCTTCTTGTTTACAGGACTTGTGATGACGGGCTACACTGTACATTAAACAGCCTGACTAATGAGCAATAAAATGGATGACTTGGTGGGTTTCACACAAGGCAAGATAATATGGAAGACATTACAAGGTTCTGAGATTGTGGTTTAATTGGCATTATTTGTGGGACATATGGTTGGAAAATGTTTAGAAATTGTCAGCAAGGGCAAGTAGCAGTGGCTTTGTAAATACCTTTCAGGGTCAGAGTCAAGGTTTAGACATCCCCTCCTCCATATTCAGTTAACTAGTCCATATATCATAAGAACGAGGAGGCAAACTGGCTATTAAATAGTCCAGAGCTGCTGTGAAAGCCAAAAAAAATGTGAGTGACAGATGTATTTTCAGATGATGTCAGCGTCTCAGGCCTCATATTTAGCCTGTCCACACATCATCTCCAGCAGTTACATCACAAACACGAACCCCAAATTGTAGAAGAATGTAGCACAAAAACATTGATTATACACATTATTGTCATTTTACTTATCGTCATCCCGTTTACACCACAGGAAAAAAAATGCCAAGAATGCAACAAAAATATGTTGATGGGTACGTGTTTGCATTAAGTTACCTATGTCCAACGGCTCTCCTCTTTTAACTGGGAAGTGCTGCATGTAAACACTGGTCAAACCGAGGGATATACTTAGCAGTGCTCATAGTAGTAATTGCAGAGGGGAGAAGTCAGAAATGTTAATGGTGGTCTGTGTTACGAAAACTCCACTTCCAAGTGTTGCTTAATCTGAGTGCAATGAAATACCCACATAGAAAATATGAGAGGGGGTGAAATGAAAGTATAGTTGTTTATTTTCACTAATGGACAGTGTACAGAGTATGCTGTGCTGCACTAATAAAATCATCACTTGTTTTATAATAAATAAACACACAAACACAGACACAGGAGAGAAAGAGAAAGTCACAGCTTTCCACAGAGAAAGGCCCTTAACTGGGACTACACTTATCGTCTTCTTAAACCAGCCGTACAAGAGATGCGGGAAGGTGTACTGAACCAGACGACTGACTGTTTTTAAGCCAAGAAGGTAATGCTGTGGTTCATCTGCTGGTTTCTTTTAAAGACAACACCAAGTCAGTAGAGACAACAAGAGCAGAGAAGAAGTGCAGTTCATGAAGCTGTTGGGAGTACTGGGAGGAGATTCTGTTAATTAATAAAATAGGAGTAACGTGGCTGTATGTGATAGTTAGATTATACTTTGCTGATAAAACTCCCTTGTGAAGGTAACAGGATTTCTGAGCAGGGCAGGGAGTGAGAGAAAACATAATTACGAAGCAGTTCTTTTCCATCTTGGACACAGAGGACAGAGAGAACCACTGGGAAATTCTCTTAAATGGCTCTTTTTTCCTCTCCAACAACAGGCCTAAACTACTAAAAACATCATTAACTGACCACCAGAAGAGGCAGACATGAAATAGAAAGCTTGATGGGAGACAAAGACACAAATCTCAGCACCTGAGAATCAATACCTGATATTCAACTTGACTTGCTGGTATAAATGTTTTTGTTGAAAAGATATAATAATAGGGACAAAACTGTAAAACACAGATATAGTGACTCAATGATTCTAGCAATGGATACAATTTGGATGAACGAGTTTTCAGCATCTCCAACCTGTAGGTGATTTAGAACCCAAAGTTGGGGCTTAAACTGGGTGCAGCAACTGCTGTTTGGTGTTTAAACGGTTGGACACAAAGAAGTGTAGCTATATAGACACATATACATAATACATACACAATCAAAAGTAGAAAATGTATAAAGCAAAATAATATATTTATACATTATGCATTAACAAATGCACTCGCATTAATGGAGGTAGATAGCAAAGATTCAGAGGTAAAAAGGCATATAGATGTTGCTGTGCTTTGGAGGAGGATAAGTACATACCGTGACGTAAAATAATCGGAAGTTAAATGCAAGAATTGTGCTTAGCAATGCTGTATACAGTACAGAGTATGAGGTGAAAGGAAAAAGTGGCAGGATGCTGCTGATCTCCTTGAGTTACCCATCCAATATTCTGGGTCGGAGGGGTCTGGCTTGGCTGGCAGGGTTCTCCCCAGTTAGCAGGAGGTGTTAAGAGGAAATCTTGTCACTGCATATGGATGTCTGGGGTTTGCATATCGGCTCACACAAAGAGCACCGAATAGGGAGGACACCGGCACCTCTCTGAAAACGACTCTCGCACCCAGGACCCATGACAACCTGGGACTGAAGCTGCTGCCCAGAATGTTCTAAGGAGAAACAGACAGTTTGAGGCATTTTTTTAACACACACACAAACACACATACGCTTTGATTACTTTACGCTTTAATTACTTGTTTAATGAAATGTATGGGGTTGATTGATGTAGTTTGTATGATACTTTGGCAATATAGTTGTTACATATTCATGCCAATAAAGCTAATTTGAATTGAATTGAATTGAGGCAATATAACTATATGTACAATATATATTTGAATGGTACATTTTTCCAAATTAAAATTTTTCATTTGTGTTGTTAAAATCCACTTTGTGTGGATTTTATGTGATTATGGCATATTTCAAATGGTTCTGTTGCATATATTTTAAATTGTAGAAAAATTCAGCCCAAATGTCTACACAAAGTGGCTTTAATGTCGTCATGTGGCCGTGTGGCCACTCCGATTTTGGGTATACTCCTGAAATGTAGTGGATGAATGTATCTTTAGTTTACTTTTGACTGTTTGGTTTACCTGGTGCTCTCTAGGCCATCACCTCCACAGCGGTCAGACTTTGACATGGCATCACTCTGACACTCTGCACAGACCAGCCTCTCTCTCACCAACTGAGCACTCCACAGTTTGAGTTTACACGCTGCACTGGCCTGTTTCACCCGCAGGTGCACACAGTAACTGCAAACACAGAGTAAAGAGAGAGAAAGAGAAAGGAAAAGTGTCAAAAATTATTTACTTGATTTCACTTACATTTACTTAAATCTGCCAAAATTACAGAAAGTCAAATCACACATTTTTGGGCTCACAAAACTACAGATGTAAACCTGTGAGAACTAAACAGGGTACTGCTCACACACTTCTGTAGCCAACACATTTTCAACTTCCACATGTGTAGGAAATAATAGTCTGTTCATTTCATTGTGAATTTTTGTTGTTGCACACTTCCATTGCTATGTTGTGGCTTTTGCATTTGTGTTTT
>NC_060170.1:15757627-15819463 GCF_021292245.1 Micropterus dolomieu
AATGTTAGTTTCTGTTTGAGCACTTAGGCTCAGTGTATGAATGTGTGTGACTGGTGAATGCAGATGTAGTGTAAAAGCGCTTTGAGTGGTCGAAAAGACTAGAAAGGCGCTATACAAGTACGGAGCATTAAAATCCACTTTGTGTGGATTTTATGTGATTATGGCATATTTCAAATGGTTCTGTTGCATATATTTTAAATTGTAGAAAAATTCAGCCCAAATGTCTACACAAAATCACATAAAATCCACTTTGTGTGGATTTTATGTGATTATGGCATATTTCAAATGGTTCTGTTGCATATATTTTAAATTGTAGAAAAATTCAGCCCAAATGTCTACACAAAGTGGCTTTAATGTCGTCATGTGGCCGTGTGGCCACTCCGATTTTGGGTATACTCCTGAAATGTAGTGGATGAATGTATCTTTAGTTTACTTTTGACTGTTTGGTTTACCTGGTGCTCTCTAGGCCATCACCTCCACAGCGGTCAGACTTTGACATGGCATCACTCTGACACTCTGCACAGACCAGCCTCTCTCTCACCAACTGAGCACTCCACAGTTTGAGTTTACACGCTGCACTGGCCTGTTTCACCCGCAGGTGCACACAGTAACTGCAAACACAGAGTAAAGAGAGAGAAAGAGAAAGGAAAAGTGTCAAAAATTATTTACTTGATTTCACTTACATTTACTTAAATCTGCCAAAATTACAGAAAGTCAAATCACACATTTTTGGGCTCACAAAACTACAGATGTAAACCTGTGAGAACTAAACAGGGTACTGCTCACACACTTCTGTAGCCAACACATTTTCAACTTCCACATGTGTAGGAAATAATAGTCTGTTCATTTCATTGTGAATTTTTGTTGTTGCACACTTCCATTGCTATGTTGTGGCTTTTGCATTTGTGTTTTCTGTTAATGCGCTTGTGTTTTGGCACAACAGGCTTGACACCACGCCTAACATGCAGCGGTCCTATTACATCTCCTCCTCTGTCTTCCACAGTCAAAGGCATACAATTCTCTTAATTTTCTCCTTTCACAGAGAGCGAAACTACTGACATGTAGCCATCCTATTACATGCCCACTGGACCTGATTTCTACCAATTTCCTCCAATCTAAATCTCCTACCATGGTGTCAGCAGTCACTCAGGTGACAAATACTTCTCTGGCTTCGGGAACTTTCCCAGCTGCCTTCAAAAGGGCTCGGGTTACACCGCTACTCAAAAATCCCTCCCTCAACCCTGCTCAAGTTGAGAAGTATCGGCTATGTACGTCTTCCATTTCTATCCTAAATTACTGAAAGGGCGATCTTCAAACATTTTTAAGAATTCCTCCCATGGAATGACCTCTTTGACCCATGTCAGTCAGGTTTTAAGAGTGGCCACTCCACTAAAACGGCTCTGTTGTCTGACAGAAGCCCTAAGATCAGCTAAAGCTTTAGTCCAGTCCTCGGTTCTTATCCTGTTAGATCTATCGGCTGCCTTTGACACAGTCAACCAGAACATCCTGATATCTGCACTCTCTGCAATGGGCATCTCAGACATTGCACTCCTTTGGTTCAAGGACACTTGGCGTCCTCTCACTGCATCTCCACAGGGGTGTCCCAAAGCTCTGTGCTAAGGCCCCTTCTTTTCTCAATTTACAACACCTCACTTGGGCCGATCATTCGCTCGCATGGTTTCTCTTAGCACTGCTACGCAGACGATATGCAACCCTACCTGTACTTCTCGCCAGACGACCTCACCATCTCTGCACAGATCACGGACTGTCTCATATCACATATCAGCATGAATGAAGTCTTGCCACCTTCAGTTAAACCTCTGTAAGACTGAACCTCTGTAAGACTGAACCAGCTAAGCAATCTATCCACCATAACATCATGATTGATGACAAAATGTCCTTTTCAGACCATGTTGCCGTTGTCTTCTGGTCATGCCTCTTTGCTCTATACAACATTAGAAAAATCAGGCCCTACCCTACCTACCTTAGTACACCACCCAGCTTCTGGTACAGGCCATGGTTATCCCTCACCTCGACTATTGCAATGCCCTCTTAGCGGGTCTTCAATGGTTTTTGATCAACCCAAAAGGACTCATGTCACCCCACTACTCAGGGACCTCCATGTTTGCATACAGAGTAACTACTGGGTCTGGGTCCCATCTACCTAAACTACATAATACAAGCTTACGTTCCTTCTTTGCCACTGCGCTCCTCCATCTGGTTCTGCCATCCCTACACACGAGGCAATCTCAGTCCCGGCTGTTCTTATCTGTGACACCACGATGGTGGAACAAGCTACCACACGCCATCAGAGCAGCGTCCCTCTCTAACTTCAAGAAGCTCTTGAAAACTCATCTCTTCCAGAAACACTTCCTCTTATAACACCTCTAACCCCCAAACTCTTACATGCACGTCATGTGCTCTTTTTCTTCTCATGTTGATTGCACTATTTGTTAACTCTTATTGCTTCCCTTATGTGTTAATAGCTCTTACTGGCATCTATGGTTGCTCGTAGATCTTACTATACTGACACTTGTATGTGTTCCTAAAATGTAAGTTACTTTGGATAAAAGCATCTGCAAAATGAGTGAATGTAAATGTAAATATTTTTTAATTCACAAAACACTTTGGATATGCAGTTTGTTTGACACATCTCAGCCACTGTACACCTCTTCTCTTACTGTTGAAGCAGTTCAAGAGTAAAAAGCTATTTAATGTGACTGAGTGATGAACACAAAGCCAGCAAGCTGTGCTTGATCACAAGTATAACCAGAGAAAAGAAAAATCAAACTTGTTTTTCTCCTCACTGTGTTCTTTGGCAGGCACTTTGAACTTTTGCACTATTTATTTTGTCTCTGATTCAGCCATCTGTGACACAACACCATCCCCTATGGGGTGGTTTGTCAAAGAAAACATGAAGCTGTAGTTTTTTCTTAGGGTGATTCCTGTCCACCAGTAACACAGAATTTTCTTTTTCTTTTTTAGCTCATCCAGTATTATTATTCAGGTCTGATTTAGAGTGTCCATGCTTGGTTGCTACAAGGCAAACAAGCAAATAATAAACTAATGAAAATGACTCAATAAACATGGTAGAAAGAGAAGAGAAGATTTTACATAATCACTTATGCTTGAAGGATTCTATCAGCAATTATCATTAGCATATATACCTATGGGAATATTTTAAAATTAAATGAGGTTTTAACACTCAATACATACACACATGATTTCTGAAAAGGGGACTGCAATAGCCTCCTGGCAATTTCTAACCTCCACATCTTTGTGAGATATTACTCATTCAGATAATGTCACAGATATGACAGAGATCTAAAGACAACTACCGTCATCATTTCCTGTCATTTTAACCCCTTGTTTTGTGGGTCAATTTACAGCACCAGGGACATATCAGGGCACCAGATGTCTGTGTGAAATCACCCTAACTCTGTTGTCCATGCTGGATGGCTTATATTTATGAGTAATGTGCTTACAATCCCCTGATGTTTTGCATTTCAGTCAAAACAAGCATATCCGATGTCCACTTTAATCATTGTGAAAGGCTGTGGCCTGTCAGGAAACCAGCCATGATTTTATTTCTTGGTCTCTGATTTTTCCAGCTCTGAGAACATCTGCAATCAGCTCAGGTCAAATGTGGCACCCATGCAGGGAGGGAGGGTTTCCCTTTAACATGGATTATGATTGCTTTATCAGTAAAGGTCAGCTCATGATGCAGATATTAAATGACGCAATTGTGTAACGCCGTCAAAGCAATTTCAAGGCTCTGCATGCTATGGCAACCTTAGCCTTGGTCTGTACTCTCTAATCTTTTGGAACACAGCCTGCTGAGCACAAAGACTTTTAAAACAGACATGAACCTCAAGTGCAAAATCCTATATCAGAGTGGTTGATATTCGTCTTTGGAGGTTGAACAAAAGAGGTTTATGCCAAGGTGTGCTAGCTAACACAACAACATTTTCTTATATAAAATGATTGCTAAAATGCACAAAAAAGCACATGTTATAGTTGTTGGTTATAATTGTAGTCATAAAAAAAGTTATGCTTTTAATGTTATTATCAAGTATGCATTGGAAATATAAAGCCAATAAAATTTACCCAGAGTGTAAAGATAGCATTTTAGAAATTAAACTCTTCAGTTCCTATAAAATCTCAATCTCTGTCCAGGACATATGATCATTCTATGCTCCACACATTTCATCTGTAATTACCGCCTCTCTGCATCGACTGCACATGAAAGTCAGTGCTACAGACAAAAACAAAGTGGGATGGCTGGGCCAGTCGTGTGTTTGTTTGCAGTCTTGTAATAGAGGCCTTACCTGGCCTTCTCCTCCTTCATCAGCATGTGTGGTCGCCTCCAAGGGTCCTTGAAGTTCCTCTTGAAAGAATCAGGCAGGATCTTTGCCACCTCTGCAGGTCAGGTGTGGGGATGAAAAAGTGGAAATGAAAGAGGTAACATTCAGGTCAGATAAGCTCTTATTTTCACTGAAGAGTATCTTTTTTAATTACAGAAATAAACACATCCCACATTTCATCTGTAGAAGCTCATCCCATGATTCAAAATGACTCAAAGTGGAGTGTGAGGCAGTGGTACTCAGTTTTCCTTGGAAATCTCCTGCTTGGAAAAGTGGGTGTGTTATTACTGGGAAAGTGATTCAATAGTAAAGAGCATCACTGAGGCATTTGAAATAGTGCAGCTGGAGATACGGCTTCAGAATAGATGTGCACATTATGTGTTGCTTACAGTAACAGTGTTAACAAGAGGTACCCCAGAGAATACTGAATCACCAAATTAATATGTAACAGAGTTCAGAGCAGGAGTGTGTGCATGCATAAATGCATGCACGTAGGAGCAGGTAGAAAAGGTCATGTTCTCACCTTTCGCAGTACTGCATATGGCATTGTTTCCAAAGCATCCTCGACGCTGTTTGAGGTCAGGACAGGGTGTGCCTCCGTTTCTAGGGGGAACAGACACTTGCCGACTCCTTTCCGTGCTGCCAACTCCACATGGAGATGTGCATGATGACCAGGGACCCCATGATCCCACCACACAGTCAATGGCTGCTAGGGAAGCAGGGAGACAGAGAGATCAGCTGAGGGTTTTAGATAAACATAGGGAGAAAAACATGCAATCCAAAGATGGGGAAAAGGTTGTAAGATATGAATAGGATAAATAGAAAGATAATCTGGAACATCTTAGTGGTAATAGGTTGCTTTAGGATTTCTCATTGTTACATGCAGAGAAGGTCAAGTACCTTTTTCAGAAACTGAGAAGATTTAAAGACATTAGGGCAGCAAAGAAAGACACACAGACAAGCTCTCTCCAGCTGTTCTGTTACAATAAATGCTCAAATTCTGACAAATTATTTTATCTTTACCCCATGAATAGTTGTGAACTTTCCCGTAATCTTTGCTATCATGCCTAACTGCATGGCTGACAGTGTGAGTTGCAACACACACCCATACATAGAGTTGCATAATATTGCACTGAGCATTTACTCAGGTAGGTAGGCGGCAAAAGAGTGACTGGGTCATTACCATCTACTAATGTGAGACCAGCCAAACCCCAGACCCAGGAAGTCTGCGACCCAGGTCAAATGCGGGGGGCCATTCAAATAAGAGGCTAATTTTGCATCCTGTTCTCTCTGGTTTGCCTCTACCCCACACTTCAACACACACACAAATACAGCACACCACATAAACAAAGCAGCAGCAGCAATCAGGCTTCCCGTTCAGTAGGTTTATTTAGCCAATTACACCAGACTAAGAGGAAGCTGTATTAGTTAGATGGCTGCTCTGATCAAAGCCAAGAGTCTCCAGCAGCAATCAAGCCTTGTCCAACACAGAGATTTAACCTCAGCAGATATTTAACAGCCTTGTTTTAGAGAGGAAGTGTCCACTCCGAACACAAATTAATAAACGCAAACATTTGTTTACCCAAAAATACTTACTATTCAAAAGCCTGGTATTGGTGTGATGCTTCTTTGTAGATATTAAAAGTTTAATACAATGAGAGCCGGTGCACACAGCTTGAAGCTATTAGACGTTCTTGGGGAAATTATAGGGAGGGAGAGGATAAATATACCATAACTGAATCTAATCCTCCCTCGCCATCTAATCTGTCTCTTTACAATACACACTCACCCTACAGTACAATGCTGCAAGGGAATAAGTATGTGTGTGTGTGAACAGGAGAAAGAGAGAGAGAGAGCTTTCAAGGTGCCGCCTGTTCGGATTATTCCCATGGTCCTGTTGGGGTTTTGGAGGGGGGGGGGGTGGCTGTCTCAGTGACACAGCCCATCCACAAAGCCACTGTGGAATCTCTACATTCCTGCACATTAGTGCTGCCCACCTGACACTTGCTTTTCCCAGATCACCACACACACACACACACACACACACACACACACACACATAAAAAACAATTTCTGTCAGCTTAAACCCACCCACTTGGGCTTGTTCCACCTTTAGTCATCACCCTAAAACACACAGACATACACAGTACCCTGTGTAGACTTGTAGAGTGACATGACCTTCCTTGAATGAACACTGAGGGGCATGATCGAATCAGACACAGAAACCATATCAACTTCCTATTCTTGCCTCCTCCACCTCTTCTTATCCTCCTGTCTTCTAGCCTTTCCTTCCCTCTTCTACATCCTCTGACGTTCACAGGGGCCGTTTTTATGTTGCTGTTGTTCTTTTTCATAGTGGGACACACACAAACAAGCAGTTGAGCTCTTTACTGCAGAGGGTGTGTAATGACACCGATAGGGTCAGCGAGTTCCCGCACCCGAGGGGAAACAGGAATACTGCCTCTCTGATAGACACCAACATACACACTAATAGGGCTAAGGTCCTGTCTGAAAGTCACAGCCTGTTGGCCCCAAGCCACCAGAGGTCAAAGGCAATTACCAAACTGTGGTGGTCCTCCGTCCTGTTTCTGGTACCACCAGTGCGACAGTCCCACCACCCACATGATAACCCTGCTGACAGTCTGACACAGCCTGACCCACAGAGCGTACAGCCACTGTTGTCCCCTGTCCCCATTGTGGATGAGAAAGTCCCCAGTTGGAAGGCACACCACCACCTCTGAACTCCGACCCCAATACAGGAAACACATGGCACTCGTCAGCATGTTCAGCTTTTGTCTTTTTCGATCAGCTGACATTTTTCTACTTTTAGTACTTTGAAGTAGTTTATGTTTCCCTTCATAGACGACTTCTATGATTAAACAGAGACAGTTTTTTTTATCAGCCACTGATCTTAGATCTGTATTCTCCCCCATCTGTTTTCACTTTAGGACTTTTGAACATCATTTGAATCAGATTCTAATACATTGGTGGTTCCTGTGGTCACTGGTCACTGTCAATTAAATCTGATCAAACAACACTCACACAAATACTTATGATATTATGATTAAAAGCCAAGTTTTCAGTGGCTTTGCAGTAGGATAGCTGTAGAGAGGATTACACTGTATTTGAAATCTTAAAAAATAGAGTTGACAGTTTGCTTGGACAGAGTCTGTGGCTACATGGCTAATTTTCCTGGCAGCTGGCAGAGTATCAGACAAATGGCACTAACTGAACCAAACCACTGAATGTGTATCCAACATAAGCACTTTTATCTCCCAACTTGTCAGCCAATCTCCAGTCACACTTGATACAGTGAGATAATAGCGTACTATCTAGCTTTTCAGATTAGCATTCATTAGCTTTTTCTTTCACTCTCCCCCAGAATTCTGCTTCCATTTTAGGGTTTCATAACAAAAGAGTTATCAGACCTGCCCGCCCAATTTGCTTTATCTTCTTCTCCCTTTATCACTTTGTCCCACACTCTCTCTTGTTCTTTCTCCCCCATCTGTCTCCTTTTTTTGGTCCTCTTTTTCACTCTCCCACCCCCTCCAACCACCCCCTCTCCTCTCTGATGGGACCCAGATGTCCAGCTGCTCTGGAGGACCATTGCACCCCAAAAATGTCCCCCACATGTAGAGAGCTGGGCCTTGGTCCCATCAGACAAGCCATAAAATGTTAAGCAACACAAGGGAGAAGACTTTTCATAAGGGTGAAGGACATGGAACTGAACACTAATAACAGGTTAGCACATAAATGTTTCCTGTAGACACCTTGATAAGGGGAGCCAAATAAACCAACCAATTAAAAGGATTCATTACAAACACAGCTGAGACAGATTTTCTGTTAAAATTGCAGAACTGAAGAAGAAGACCTTCTGAATACTGACTGCACTTCCTCTAATAAAACAACAACAAAAACAAGGTCACCTGCTGACCTTCAAAGGCGTAATTCAAAGACAAAGTGGACTTTACTTACTTAAGTAAATTCCCACAGTTGAATGAAAGCACAACAAAACTAGACTCTAGTGTCAAAGTTTGCACATCTACAAGGTTACAGATAAAAACAACTTGAAGAACAAAGAAAAATATATAAAACCATTTTGGATTAGAATTTTATCAAGCGAACAACTCATTGCTCATAAGTACTTTTCTGAAAATTTAGGACAGATTAATAATATCCCCTCTTTCATACAGATATTACCTCATCAACATCACATTAATTAGACAAATGCTTTGGGGGGGGGGGGGTGAAGATGATGTGTTTTGCTCACTATAATAGGAGTAAGAGTCTACAGCCATGCAAGCAGCTCTGTGAGGTTGTACATAAGCACAGTAGCACCAACAATGCCAGTGTCCTGAAGCTAATCTGGTGTGTTTACAATGTTCAACATTTTTAGTTTATCAGGTTAGCATGCTAACATTTTCTAATTAGAACAGAAAATACAGCTAAAGTTGACCTGATGATGGCGCTATAAATAAAAGTTGAGGGATCACCAGTGTTATTACTATTCATGCTGAGGGGGACATGAATGTGTGTACCAAATTCCATGCTAATCCATCCAATAGTTGTTGAGGCATTTCGCTCAGAACCACGAATGTCAATCTTCTAGTGGCACCAGTGGAAAAGTCAGCTGGGATTGATCCTCTGGGGACAACAAATGTCTGTGGAAAGTTTCATGGCAATCCAATCCTAGTTGATGAGATATTTCAGTCTAGATTAAAGTGGTGAACCAATGGACAGACCAACAGTGAAACAATGACAGTGTTAGTCTGAATAATCCATAGTCCCGCTGTGAACAGCTTTCCGTACAACTTCTTTCTATTGAAGAAGTAATTCCTATGAAAGTTGCTGACAGCCTTCAAGTTCAAAATTGACAACAATATTTGTGTTTTCTGGTCATGAAGAGGTCAGATGAAGGACATCAAATTTGCAACCAGAAGTATATACGTATCACAGTCTGTGCAGTATGTGAGTACCAGGAGAAACTGGACAATTAGATGTTTGTCCCAAAAACTACAACAGCTGGGTTGTTTCAGCCAAGCTGGCCAAAAACATTCGCTACTCATAGAGGTTAAAGAAAGAACGTGTGGGAAGCAACGAAGAAAAAGAGGGAGTGAACGTAGGCGGAAAAAAGCAAACATCATGGCATGACAGCATACCGCACCCTAAAGGAAAGGCAGAGAAGCAGAAGTGCCTGCAGGAGAGACAGATGAATGATGAGCAAACCTCTGGTGTATGTGAGGCAGAGGCTACAAAATGTCTTCCTGCTGAAATGAGAACTACCAGACGCCACAGCAGGAGAGGAGCTGCCCTTACCATCCTCCTGTGGGCCAGTTTCATCTATAGAGTCTATGAAGAGGAATGAGCAATTAGAGACTTACTATATGGCTGACTTGGAAATGATGTGATGTATCAAAGGTACACAGGAGACAACTCCCCTCTTGGATTCCTAACACTGTACATGCAGTATTATTCATTTGTGATGATCTGTTAATAACACTTATTGCCCTGTAGCAATAGCATAGCAAGATGAAGAAAGTGAAAATGTCTCATGTGCTCTGCCAGTGCAGAAATATACATCAAGTTCTGCCTCTTCCATGATGTATTTTTCCCGGTATGTTTCAAAATTAGGTCTCTAAGGGACTGACACCAAAGATGGTTGCTTATTTTTACTTATTTGAAAATGGTCTTGTAGCTGAACTGGAAATATGAGAACTTTAAATTACTGTACTAATTTTGGCATGGTGCAGAAAGACTGGCAAAGACAGAAAGACCAGATCCCACTCGAAAGAGCTTTGAGCTTTTGTGTCCAAGTGGTCTCTCTTTTGATGTCACCCACTCCAAGCTCTTTGCTCGGCTACAGCTCACACGACTAAATTACAGACTGTGACAGACAGTACACAGACAGACTCCTTGATGCGTTACAGAGCTGCAGGATCAGATAAAGTCTGAGTGCAATGTGGGTTAGAAAACACCAGGGTGCTTTGATGGAACTGAGCCAAGCCACAAGCTGAATGTTGTGTTTATTCTATAAGGATGCTCAGGTTGCAGAGGGAGGAAGTCAAGTTGTTTTTCTCAGCATCACTCAGTGTTCAATGAGCCATACTGCATTCATAGGTTATGGCCAAAATAACATCATTATCCTGTTCAGATTCAGACAGATCTATAAAACCATTAAAAAAACACATTCCCAATAGTACATTTACTACCAAGAAATAACATCTTTCCAATTTGTAGATGATTATGAGGCTTGTCACATCAATATTTAAGCAGACATAGATATAGATATGTATAGTGAAACATTGTCCAACATGTTTCACCTGCATCACACCAATGTGTGACTCTGATCCCAGAAAGAGATCTGTTTTTTTTTCTGTACGTGTCACATCAGGATTTACCTGTCAGAGCAACACATGAGGTCCACAGTGCTAAAAATCCTTGTTTGACACGTGAGTGAAACGCTGCACATGGCAACCGTTAGCAGACCTCTGAGGGACCAGCTGCTGTTGAGCAGTACAGTGATGACTCACCACTGACCTGAGGTGCTTTCCTGTGCTTACTCTGTTAAGTTTCATCTTGGCAGGCACGAGCGATGGATCAAGTGATGCCTGGACTGCACTCAGCTGGCTGCTGGATGATAAATGTTGCCTCTACATGCCTCTTTGAGTGATTGGTGGATAAAAAGCACAAATTGAGTTGACATTTGAGTCTGCAATATTTCCTCCTATGTGTAGTGAGTTTTAGTTGACAGTAGCCACACCTCTTCATGTGTTGTGACCGCATGACAATAACACCACCAAAATAAAAGCAGTCATGAAGCAAACTGAGATGGGCCACTTGTCTCAACTAAGTTAAAGACTCTACAAATTCAAGTCAAGTAAATTTTATTTCTATAGCCAAAAACACAAATTTGCTTTACAATCTGTGCAACAGACAGATTGATCTTTCCTGAATTCATATTGAATCTTAACTGAAATTAAGGTTAGAGGTCTATGCTTTACGAAAGACTAGTTGTAATGTAAGGTATACAAGTACTGAAGTAAATTGAAATGTGCAAAACACTATATGACATTTTGAAAATAACTGCAGTATAGCGCTTACTCCTTAAACAGTGATTAACAGGTGGTTCAGATATCTTTGCAGTAAACAACGAGGTCTAATTAAGTGTATTACTGCTTCCATCACAGCACGCTTTTAAGTGATTAACTCAAGTCTGGAAGAGGCAGCCTGTTCACATCACAGCAGAGATACAACACTCAAACAAAGGTTCACTATGTATACACTAGCTGTGTCTAAATAGAGGGATAGCTGCAGTATTTTAAGTGCTCTTTGACTTGTAGGACTGACCCTGCAGGTGCTTGTTAAGGTGCACTTAAGATGTGCATCACACTCTTAGTGTAGATAATTATTCTTTGTGAACTTGGGATGTTTCAACGTACTGTAAGAGCTGCCTCTGTCACATCTCAGACACAGCTCTACTGTAATCCTGACCATCTTTGGCAGTCTGTTCCCATGGTGTCCATTCCCTCATTTGTCCATATATAGCAGCAGGCAGGATGATGAGGAAAGAGGTTATACACACTCACATTTTAAGGATTAAGTGAACAGTGAACCTTGAGCTCATGATTCAAAGTGCAGTTTATTCTTTTGTTGTTGATGAGGAAACTGCCATGCTGATTTGTGACTTTGTTGTGATCCCTCACTCCACTTTCTGACCTCTTCATGGCCAGGTTGTGCAGCTTTAATGTTCAAGGGTCAACCTTGCAAACTTACAAACCCCTACACACAACCTGCTGCTGAAGACAGGTGATAACCCTCCAAGTCCCCCTTACAAATGTTCACTTCTGGCTGGTCACTTAAACAAACAGCCTTAATGGGCGCACTAGAGACAGCTATGTGTAGTATGTCTCACTGTCTCCATGTCACCTCGATGCCAGCCATCTCTGGCTCAAACTGGACAACAATGAACAACAGGCGTCACTGGACAGGACACTGTTGGAATCCACGTAAAATCTGATCTGTACAGATTTTGCGTTAATTTCCCCCAAACGCTGAGCTTTCCAGCCTTAAAAGCAACAACAAGTTGTTTCATGTCAAATTTCAGTGACCAGGATAGAACAAACAACTCACCAGATATTTGGCACACACGCTGATAGTCTTCGCAGCAGTCTCCGGTTTTCTGACAGTAGGTATCACAGTAGCACACTGTTTTTCTCTTGCTGTACTCAAAACATTCGTTGTTCCGACCCGTGCAGCAGTTTGGGCTCTCCCTCTCTCTGCAGCCTGCTTCAGCCCGTGGTACAATTTGCCCGCAGAAAAACGCAAAATATCCACAAACGACAAACCCTAGACGCGCTGAGCTCCATCCATGCGCTCCCATGACGGAAACTTTCACCTATCCACACTCACACACTCCGCTGGTGTATGTGTCACTTTGGATGTTGCTTAAACCTGATTTATGTTACACAGACACTTGCGGCATTTTCTAAAATCCAAATCCAAGGTAACTTCGGCACTGACACCTACACGAACAAGTGATGCTTAAAAGTGGAGCCTGGGTGAACACCAGTTCCCCTCTATCCGTCTGTCGGGCACCGCCCCTTGGAGCTACTGTTGATTATTAGGAAAGACATACAGTACCACCTCCCACCCCCTCTCTCTCGTGCGGTTGGTTGTGCAATTTCTAACTCAACAAAGGGGTGCTGTTACAGAATGTCTTATTATTCTCTCAAAAGGTAGTGGACCACCCCAGCTGCTGAAATCCAAATAAGTTGCAAACCAAGACAACATTGATTTTGGGGGTAGACAAACCACCCAAAATAAGCCCTAATGGATGCATTTATAGGGACTTGCACTGTTGCACCAAACATGGAACCAAAAACATTTCCAGGAATGCAAAAGATGAGCTGCACTCAAGTGAAAAGATATCTGTGAAAACTGTTTTAAAACTATCTAGATCAGTTAAGCTTCCGATCAGAAAATCTGATTCAGCACCACGGACAGCGGCGCTGCCACTTTATATCAAAATCAGTAAATAGCCTACAAGAGAAAGTTTAAATCAAAATAACAGTCAGGCAACAGCTACCGCGCAAAATGAGGAGGTCCTTTTTTAGCTGCAGCAACAAAACTATCTTCACTCATCCCATAGAACTAAGAGCATCCAGGCCTTTGACTGGAGAACAATAACATTACTTACCCTTCACTGGTTCTGACATAATGGAGGCTCTTGGGGAGAAATGCAATGCAATGGGGGATACTGTAAAAGCACATCAGCAAAGAAAGAGTCAGTTATAAAGGATTCAAATCCCCTACTTCAGTAAAAGAACCAATGGCATAGATCTGTGGATAAATACTAGATTAAATCTACTGTAAATGCACTGCTTCATGTTGTATTCTATAAGCAAATATTAGTGCTACATTTCCATGTTATGTGTGATGCATAATCTGTAAGACGTTTTCTCTTTTAAGTATGAAGATTAGTTGGTCTGGTTGCTGTTTAGAGGTCTGTTGGTTATTTAAACTTTAACATGAGCTCACTGTGGGAAGTTGAACCTTACTCTGCAATGTCACTAACAACAACCATGAGATAATGGGATATGACAGAGCTGTGGTTCCCCCAACCTGGGGGCCCAGATCCCCCATGGTCCCAGACTAAATCTAAGGGGTTAAGAGTATGAGAAAGAAAATATATGTTTCTGTTACGCAAACACATGATTTGCTTTTTACTTGTGAAATACTGGACATTTTAAACAGTAACAATTCTTCAAATAGGAGGGGAAAGTATTTGTTTAACTCACCTCCACATTAAGACCATGACCTATGATGTGAGGTAACAAGGAGACACTGCTTCAACTTAAGGGGTCTCAAAGCAAAAAGGTCAGGAACCACTGATATAGAGTATAAGTGTTTCCATCTATAAAAGGAAGTGGGAGAAAAGCATGAACTCTTCATTAAATGTACATCATTAATTTCCACCTCTTAGTATTTGTAGTTAGTGGAGATATAAAGCCACTACTGGACTCCTCTCAGAAAAATGGGGAAAGTTAACATTTCATCTCTGGAGTTTGTCCTGAAAATTGTATATTGTTGTTGAAATATTGAGCAAATAATTGAGTTACAACGTTGTCTTTGAAGAATTTATTAATAAAAGAGAATAAACAGAGAAGTACTACAACACATATACAGCTGGCCCAGAGACCTGCTGCCTGGGGCAGCTTCGGGCATCCGGCCCCGAGCAAAGGGATGCACAATCATTTACACAGTCTAGGTTTCTCTGTTTTGGGGAACAGAGATCCTCACCTAAACCCTACATATGTGAACAGACTAATAAAGAGTATTATCAGAAGAAAAGGTTATATATAGATATATACAATAATAGCAATAAAAATAGTAATAATAAAAGCAACCATAAAAGATTAAATGTAAGAGGAAACAATTTTCTGCCATAACAGAGTTCAAATATGATTTGAGTTAATATCTGTGAAGATGGTGAGAGATTTTTAGGCAATTTGGGACCAATCCTTTCTCCAGCAGCAGAAAAAAAGGGGCGGAGGGAGTGATAATGTTAAGAAGGTTCCCATAAAGCCCTATTGTGCAGATATGAAGAGAGGGAAGGCTTCTCTCATCACTGGGGGGGGGGGGGGGGGGGGGGGGGGGGGGGGGGGGGGGGGGGGGGGGGGGGTCGTTGAGCATATACAGTCTATGGTTTTGAGAGATTCACACATGTGTTTGAGGCTCTGGCAACATCTTCACCTACTGTTCAAGATCTTTTGGCATATACTGTATTTGTGTCTCAATATTTTTTTTTTCTTCCTGTCTAGTGAAAACAATGTAATTTCAAATTAAGTGATTTTGAATTAGATTTTTTCTGATTAACTGAAGAATGAAGTGCTATATTCTTCTACCTATTAAACTAAAAAAAAAGAAATTAGTTAGTAAATGTATCGTCACAAAGCTGAAAACAGGGCTGTTGTTCTGAGCTCATGAAAAGTTACTTTTTAGAAATACATGGTACATAACAGTGACACTACACACGTGATGATCTTATAGAATATGATGCATTGCCATAGGTTAAACTGCCCAAAAGTTTATACTTGTACTGGAAGTGGATTATTGTCACAGTGTGGTATAAGTACTTTCACTTAAGTAAAGGATCTGAGTACTTCTTCTACCACTTACACATACATAAGCCAAAAATGTCCACTGCATGTTGTCCTCACTCCCATCTTCTGCAAAGAGCTGTGCATTCCTTCTCACAACAAATACTGGGGCACCAGGGATTTGACGTGTGTGTGTGTGTGTGTGTGTGTGAGTGAGAGAGAGAGAGAGAGAGAAAGACTGGAGAGAGATGGATAGTTCAATCACCCTACATGAGCATCAGCCAAAACTGGAACAATGTGTTCCCTGTTCGATTTCTCCCCTACCTGCCCCCCATGGTTTGTCTCAACGTGATCTGTTGTAACCAAAAGGGCAGAACAACAGACAAACGGGAGAGGGAGGATAAAAAAAAACAACCAGTCTGCTTTCAAGTTTTCAGATGCTTGTTTTAATGAGTTCTGAAATCCCCCAACAACAAAGACTTTAAGCACAGACAAAAGGAGGGGACAGTGTTTATTGCACAAGTTTCATACAGAACCACATAGCCTACACACACAGTCATGTATACATTGATTTGCTATAACATTAACACGTTCTCCTGGCTATTTGGCAGTAGGGAACACAAGCATTTGGTTTGGCCACAGAGAAAAATACAAAAACAAAATATGAACATTATTTCAGAAATAGATAAATATAATCCATCTGTAATACTTTAATAGTTATTACAGTATTAGATATAGATGATGACATAAATACAGATATAGATTATGACCGTTACGGCATCAGTGACAACACAAGGATGACAAGCAGTTCTTGTACTCATTTGTTATTATAAAAATAAAATGTGCCTGGACCACAGAGATCTCTTAAAGAGTTGCTTAAAGAGTTTAATAGGTTCATATTAGATTAGAACATTTCTCAAGTAGCATTTCGCAACAAACACCAACAGCAAAAGGCACATGAGTGAGAAGTAAAGACAAACCCTGAATGAAACATGGCACCGAAACAGAACTACACTGGATTTCAAGAGATTGTGACTCCCAGACTTTTTGGTGGGTGACCTCTTTATAATAAATGAAGCAGTGCCTACTTGCAACCCCTTATCACAGGGCACATTTTGTGTCTACAAATTGAGATTTCTTGAAACAATTAACATAAATGTGTTTAGCAGAAGATAATTTCTCTTCTTTCCGTCCCAATTAATTATTTCGTGGCCCGTCAGCTTTATCTTGTGACCTGTTGGAGGGGTCCTGGACCCCAGGTTGGGGATCATTCATCAGTTGGAGTGAACATATGTAGATGGGAGAATCACAGAGACTGAAACCTGCTCCTAATGTAAACACAAGACAAATAGCCATCCAGTGGTAGGAACCCGGTATAAGGGTATGGCCTGATGAACAGTAATACTTCCACTGAAGGGGAAAAAGAGGTCTGAGGTTACTTTGTCAGTGTCATTGGGTCATTTAGACTCACAGTGAAATACAGCAAGAAAACATCTGATTACAGGAAAGAACTTGACACAAGTGTCACAAGTAAACAGCAAATAGTCTCTCAACCATCTAGATATTCAACACATACATCTATAAAGTACAATATGAGTCATAATATTTGCTCAACATTACGCTACTTTTGCATGTTCTTATGCTGAACACACTTTCATAGAATAACAGGTTTTGCATTTGGCACAGAAATAAAATATCACACTTTACAGAGAAACTATAACGCTGAACTAAATAAGAATCTGCATTGTATAAAAAATAATTAGCATTTTATAAATGTAAAATAATTCTCATAAAGGCTTAGTTTTGGAAGTTACTGTAGTTTGTGTGAATGTAAACTGCAACCAGCTGCAGTCTGAGAGCTGTGAATAACTATAAACCAGATAACTTTATGCAAACATTTTGTGTATAAGCAGTCGTCAACATGTTTAAAGGAATCATGTTGTTAAAATATTCAGGTTTTGTTTCACATTTTGAAACAGACATATTTCTAGGATCAAGCATCTTTTTTTCACAATTATTTGGCTATCTTTATAATCACATTTTGTGAAATTGACCCTTGGTCTTGTCAGGTGTCTTGATGCTGAGCTGCATACACTCTAGTTGTCCAGATGTGGGCGACACTGAGCAACATTTCAGGCTTTGATTGTTCTCTGCAGCTCCTGTCTGAGCTCTTTAGCTTCCTGGGTAGCATATGACACTGATCTAAGTTCAGCTCTCTCCGTCTCATCTCGTCTGCAGCTGGTTTTATGATACTGAAGAGGTCTGTGAAACTCAGATCTGTGTCTGATGCTTGGGAAGCAGGATGCCTCTCTATACATCCAGCAGCTCAATCCGTCTTCCAGGCAGTATTCAGGACCTTCACAACCTCCTCATAGATAATGAAAACTATGGCCACATCCAGACACACACGGCCGAGCCGAGGAACTGTCCCTTTATAGAAACTACAGATAGACACAAAGATGGTGGGGTAAATATAAAATATCAGAAAGGCACATTTTATGTTTAATGGTTTATGTCTAACTTTAACATGTTGGAAATAAGGGTTCTCACTATAACATGTTATCCCCTGGATTTGTGTCCTTTGTAGATCCATAAATAACTCAAAAGTTAAAAAAAGTTAACTGAAAGTATTCTTAAAAATCATCAGTTTACAGATTAAAGTAGAATAAAAAACTTTAGGCCAAATCATTAGGTTTCTGGAGGTAGTATTTATATATTTTCCCCATGTACTAGTAACAACATACTGAGTTCAGTTGAGGCTTGCTGTGATAACAGGGGATAAAAAAAATAAAAGCCTGCTGTGAGACTAACAATTTAATCCAAAACTAAACTAAAACAAAGTAGAGGTGTACTCACGCTGCCAATCCCTCATTTCTCAGAATCTTTAAAGCACAGTCCAGTGTGCTTTTATATTTGTGGGCTTCCAGACCCTTTGGAAAGACCAGAAAGGCATTGTTATTTCTAATCAATGTCAGTAGGTGGCAACAACTTGACAAGTTTTACTAAAACATAGAAACACCTGCGCTTTACAACGGCCACCATATTATGTACCTGCATCCTTGTCTTGATGACATCTAGTGGGGTGTTTCCAAAGACACTGGCTGCTCCAGCTATGGCTCCAAAGGTTCCAGTCACCAAGGGATTAATAGCTTTATTGGGGTTATCGCCTAGTACAGGGACATAACAGAGGAGTCAATAACAGTAAAGCCTTTAATTTTAGTCGTGTTACTGAACAACTGAACAGGGTATCTAGCTGGTAAGACCTCAGACAACAGATATGTCCCAACTCCATATGAACACTATACAGACAAATACATACAGCCTTATGCACACTGACCTTTGTACCAGTTCTTGAGATAGGTCATCACAAAGAATCGAATAGCTTGGTTGGAGCCTTGTTTAAGAACTGTGGCAGTGAGACCCTGGTATGTCCCTTTTAATCCTGTTAAGGTATAATAAGTAGCCACATTTATTATGATCCTCTTACATTTAGTAAACAACATCATGACTGGATGCTACACTTTTTTAATTAAGAGGATGTTTTCAGCTGCATTACCCTGGCTGACCAGTAGATGTCAGGTGAATGACATGCATTGAAGCTGGTCTTTACCTTCTGCCTTGATGATGTGTCTTACTCCATGGAAAAAGCCCTTGTATTTGGGGTTGGCTGAAGTCTGGTCATGAATGAATTTAACCTTGGGAGATTAAAACAAAAAAGGAACAAGCTGATCATCACCCAAAATAGAAAATGTTGCTTTACTATTAAAGGGAAGGAAGCCACAAAATGGTGAAAACTGCACAAATGTTTAGTCGGGCCCTCTTTCAAGTAGACTTTCAAATGAGTTCACTAAATGCGCTATATCGAACTACTTTACTGAAAGTACAATTAGCTAAGAAGAGTGCTTCATATCACTGTGTTTTTGCAGCTAATGTCTTTTGTTTAGGTGGTTATGAATGTCCTGATTTGTTTTAGTAAAACACAAATGTGACAGATGTTATATGTAAGTAAGCAATGTGCTTATTTTGTGGATCAAATTTCATATATCTTCCTAGAGAATATGCTTATATACAAATATTACGCACCTTGTGTGCATGACACTGAAAAATCAAACAAATCAAATCAGAAACCTGACCACAGATCAGTCGGTAACATACTTTGACAGTTTCCATGGGACAGACCACCAAAACAGCCTCCATCACCCCGGCTCCAAGCCCACACAGCAGGCCTCTGGTGCTGTCCAGTCGACCGGACTCATCCTTCGCACGATTGCTGAGGAACTCGAACACCCCAAACCTGAGGAACAGAGTCAGCAGGGAATTAAGGGAGAAATTTGCACAGGACAGGAAGACTGCTGCAAGACTGATTAATGCAGTTTGAATCACCCAAGATCCTCTTCCAGTAAAAGGCTAAAGTAAAAAACAAATAGATGACAATACCGCAGTCAAAGATAATGAGATTCCTTGTATTAAGACATTACCACCACAACTATAGCTTAAGAACAAAGGCCACAGATAGAAAGATAATTATGGTGCTCCTCATCAGCAGAAATCAGATACTAGAGAAGGACGTTTCCACTCCGTTAATCACAGAGTACAAATAAAAGCAAGACAAACTACTGAAAGTGCTTAAAATTTTTACTTTATTGTCCTGCCAGCATCCTCATTAAAGATGCACCAATAAAACTGTAGTGTCTCAGTAACCAACGAGTGACCAGCAACAGCTGCAATAGAAGTGTGGTTTGTGTATCTCTGCCATCAGAAAATGTTGTGCCAGCGAGTCCTTTACAAGAAAGGTTATTTATAGATGGAATTGAATTGTGGTGACGGCAGGATGCTGCCCGGTACATTCAGAAAATGGGCGGGGGAGGACAGACACTTGGTCTTGATGAATGCTTTGTTTTCCTCTCAGTCTGCTTGAACCATTTACCCGCCGTCGTCATGGGTCTAACAGAATTCATCTCTTACACTAGACAATTGCGATTTTAGTTTTTTCCATCTGCCTTTCTATCACTGACGATTTTCCGCAGCTCATTAACCTTCCACATCTTTTTCTCTGTCTCACTCCTCACAAAGATTTAGTTTGAGTTCCACACAATTAACCGCCTCCCACTTTCAAGCGGGAACAAACACATAAAAATAAATCCATGTGTCTCTCTTTATGCACACCATTTGCTGACTACAAACAGGTTTTTAGCTTTGGAGAAAATAAAAAGTGTACTTCCCTACAGCTTGCTTCGACTGCACGGAGATGGCAGTGCACTTAATAACTAACCTTGTGAAACAAATGCTATTCATTAAAAGCTGCTGGAGAGAAAAATGCCATTGTCCGGCCTGTTCCTGTGCCAATTTACTCTCTAACCCCCCTATCCATTTAACAAGTAGACTAAACCTTACAGCTGGAATAAGACACATCAGGGTTTGGCCGACATCCACAGTCAGAGATGAGTCAGTGGGGACAGCAGAGTGCTGCCCAATCTTCATTAGTGGGACTTTCTACAAGGTCACTTCTGCTGATGAGAAGAGGAGTTGAAGAAGAAGAAGACAGAAGAGTCAACGGGAGAGGAAATACAAAAGAAAGAAAGAAAGAAAGCTGGGTAGACAAGGGAGTGGGATGTAAATATGGATGAGGGGCTAAGGTGAGGAAAAGGTCAAAGGCTCTCCTGTCTGTCCCTCTCTCACCTCCCTGACAACCCCTCAGTAGACTGTGTGGCGCATGATGGTGCACAGGCAATCAGTTAATGGGACTGAGGAATAAGAAGGGCAGTGAGGCAAAGGAGTGATAGGAAGGGGGAGGAAAAGAAAAGAATGGATTGAACAAATGATTAGCGGTGGTCAATGGAAAAGTGCCAAGCTATTCTCCATAAATCATTACATTTACACATTTAGCTAATCCCTTTACTCCAAAGCGACTTACAATTGCTATATATGTCAGAGGTCGCACACATCTGGAGCAACTAGAGGTTAAGTGTCTTGCTCAGGGACACATTGGTGGATGTGTCACAGTGGGGAATTGAACCCAGGTCTCTCGCACAAAAGGCATATGTCTTATCCACTGCTCCAACACTAATCAATCTAACTGTTCCCATTTCAACAGCTTTGTCTCTCCTCGGTGATGGTGATTAACAATATGGGACAACAGAAATAAACATATTTCTGCTACGTAAAATGTTGTTTGCCTGTGATCTTTGCTTGTTCTTGTAAATTACTGAATAGTTTCACCTCTAGTATTCAAATAAGACAAAGAAAAATAATCCACATTGTCTGAACAGCACATACCCAAAGACATATGAAAACTCTACAGACGTGTCATGAGCAGATATAGCTTCATTTTAAGGGGTCTCAAGCTAAAAAGGGCTAAAAAATGAACAGAATCAAAATGTCTATAACTCGCACACATTTTAAATATACATTGTGTTCTGAAGACAACAGCAGAAAGAGAACATGGCCTAAAACCTCTGTCCTCTCCATGCCATATTTCCTCAGAGAAAACTCACAGAAACAAAACCATTCAAACTCCCTCTGGAAAGGATGCTGAAGGCTGACTGACACACTTATGTGTACACACAAACACTGTACATAAACATACACACAAGCCTCCCTCTCTGTACTCCTATTGAGACCATGCCCTGAGTTTGAGTGGCATCTTTGCCTCGCCTGGCTGGGCCTGTCTCTCCATCGTACAGACAGGCTCTACCCTCCAGCATCTCACACACACACACACAGAGAGAGAGAGAAAGAGGAGGGAAGGAATGAAAGAATGAAACTGTGACAGTAAAAGCGTCTTAGTTTTGTGCAGCGTGTATGTGTACGTGTGTGCGCACATGCACTGTAATGTCTGGAGATAAATGTCACTGCTGTGAAAGAATAAGGTAATTATACTGAAGGCTAGTGTGGCATTTATGGCTTGCATTGTGGGTAATGGACTAGAATAATTGGAATGTGAGAGTTAGTGGTTTCAGGTAGAAGATCACGTCTCAACTAAAAGTGTTTTATCCATTTTATCCAGCCTTCGCTGCACACGCACTCTACCTTTTGTATTTACATAAGATTACATTTTTCTTAGAAAATTTAAAGTGACAAAAATTTAAAGCAACGAAATAGACTTTAAGAAATGACAATTTTACCACAATATATAGACAGTCTAATTGAGAAGTGAGCGTCAGCTCTGCTGTTAGTATTTATTTTAAAAGGTCAAACATCATGGATTGATGACAACTTTTACCTGTGCTAGAGTAAATGTATTAGTCTTCATATACTTAAATAAGTATATTTCAGAATTGTACTTACCTGACTGCAGATTTGGGTATGGATCCATACAGTAATGAGCTCAGTCCTCTGTACAGTCCTTTGACACCGTGACCCTGTACCGTCTGTTTCACACAGTCACCTGGAGGAAGACACAGACACACAGACGTATATTACAGAATTGACTGCACAGTCCTTTCACATTCAGTGAATTACAAAAACAATACTCACTTTGGACAATTTCTTCTGTAGAAATATGTTTTTGTGATTTGAGTAAACTAACCCTTTTGATAATAACTCAGCCACCATAGTAGCAACTAGGGCTTGACCTGAATATTCGACTATTCCTTCATTGGGTAGGGACTCAATTCTCAATTTTGTCATTCGAATATTCAGGGAGTTGACATGAACCTGAACATCACACCACAGTTCACCTCAAAGAGAAGACAAAATGCCGCAGTCTTCAGCTGTGTGGGAGCCCTTTCAGTTCAGTGAGGACAAGACAAAGGCAGTGTGCCAAGTATGCAATTTAAAACTGGCATTAATTTATTTATTTGCCCTGTGTCATTCAGAATTGAATGACCCTTAAAGAAAAAACATGTAAACCAGAACAATTTGTCTTTCACTTTTGGTTCATCAACATCACAAAAGGGAGAATACTGATTTCCCGAAACTTGGTGTTTTTCTTAACTTACTCTTGGAGACATCAGTCCAGTAATCCGTGTTCTGCTATCCAGCCAAATGCACAACTGAGCTGAAAAAGCAACAGCTGTCTTGAGCGCTCATTAGCATGGTCTGCGTTCCTCAGAGCTCTAGCCAACATTAACACATCCTGGGTGTGTGTGTGTGTACGCTGGTATGCGTGGATGGGGAGTGTGCATGTGTGCAGTGGTCTGTTCTAAGTCATAAAAACAAGCACAGTGACAGCCTGCCAGATTTCCTAATGTACCTGGGGATGATGGGTAATTAGATAATGAGCTCCTGAGAGAGGCAGAGAGATAGAATGACGAACAGAATATAGAGACAGACAGAGGAATACATGTATGTATTTTGTCTTCAATTGTCTTGTTGTTTTATTGTGATTTTATTGTGTCTATTCATGTTTTTAATGCCGTCTCACTGAAAAAAAAAAAAATCTGAACTGAACTTCTTTCAGCAAAAACAGAGCTTTCTGGTTTCTCCTCGACTTATGCCGATTTTTGTTCAGAGAACACTACTACAAGTTAGATTTTATTAAATTTAAAGAAGAACAATCAACTGAAAAGGATATTGTTTTATATGATTGCTGGGTGTTTGAACTGGCAAATATTTGATATTAAATTAGGTTAAGGTTTTTCTCACACACATGATACTCACCTATTCCTCTGTATTTGGGTGGATTGGCCTTCTCATCCAGTTGCAGCTGAGTCTTGACATACTCGGTGGGGAAGGTGATGCAGATCTCTATGCCCCCTGCAATTCCACCTGAAAAACACAAGCAAAGGCATAAATTAACCTGGAACTGATCAAAAAGTGAGTCCTGTGGAAGGAAAATTAAACATTTTCTTTCTGGTCAGGCAGCTTTGTTAACATTCTGCATACCATGTCTGCCTTGCTGCAGCCTAACCAAGCCTGATTCAGTGCCCAGTCGCCCTTATGAAGTGCAAGGAGGTGCCATTACATCATGGATCATTACAATGACTCCACAAATGGCTTTCTCTCCATAAACATTAAAAGCACTTCTGCCAAGGAAGGAAGAGTAACAAGCCGCACAAAGATAAATCAACTGTTTCTGCTATGGTTAAACTACGCAGTGACTGTGCTGTATGAGAGGAATGAACAGAAATTCAACACAAGAGGAAGTTGAATTTAGCTGCCTCTCAAATATTCTGTACCATATCTTTAGTGTATGATTGCAGAGAAGAAAATAAACAGAAAGAAAGAAATTAAATGAACAAATGAACATGTGAGTGACTACTAGAGGGTTTAGCCTGAAACTCGCCACAGTTGATGAGTTCAGTAGATGAGGACAAGTGTCCAAAAGCGAGGCTAATGCACAACACGGATGAGTCACGAGGGAAGGAGGGGAGGATGGAGAGAGGGCTGACATTAATTAAATTATCCGCTCAGCCTGCAGGGAGGGGATCCATTACCCAGGCCAAGACCCTCCATTAAGTCAATGACACAGACACGCACACAGTCACACTGTGCAAGGGAGAAACACACACATCACAGAGTTACACAGAACCATGCCCCCACCCCAAATAAAATAAAATAAATTCACAAACTAAAAAACTTCATCCGGTTAATTATGAGAAGCATTTTACTGTACAGTATTTGTGCCAAGTTAGGAAACAGAGGCCACAATAAACCAACGAATGGGAAGCAAAACACGTAAATGTCTGTCTTTCGCATGAAATGTCAAAATGTGGTTTAAACAGGAAGTGGTTGTGTTTGTCTCTGTTTCTGGGAATTACCAGTTGTGATCAGATGTTAATATGTAAGATTTACTGAAAAAAAACTTTTACCTTGGATGCTCAGAAGCCTATCTTCACAACCTAGAATGTTAAACTGTCCATCTTAAATATATTTTAAGTATTATTATAGTATCCTTCAAATTGTTCACATTTTTGTATGTAGAAAAATTAGACAATCCAGTTGAAGATTGGTGCAGTCTATGTTTGCTCTTTGTTCCCACTCTCTCAGTGTTTGATCTGTGGGGTGTTTACTGTGTCCAAAGTCAGAAATGTTCAAATCCCACACTTTAAGAGCTTTAACCAAGGGATTTATTAGATTGAGTCCTAAAGTCTTATTTTCTTAACACAAGAATGAGATTATTCCACCTGATTCCATTATAAGTCTTGAAGGTTGAATCTCCGCTAACCCTAACTCTGTTCTTTCACTTATAAACATGCTTACTTGTCATTTAGCTTTGCAGTTTGGCACGCCTCACATGTCACTGCTGCCAACACGACCTTTATCACTGTGTCACCTACAAGCAGAGCCTCCACTAAAGATAAAAACATATATTTAACCCTGGAAATACATTTTAGGACTATGAGTAGTTGACATTGCAAAGCAAACTAAATACCCAAAAAAGCCTCTGAATCATCTCTTTATCTACATCTCCTTTTATTTGAGTGGGACTGATTTAATAAAGTATATCAATAAGGGAAAATAGCTTTTACTTAAGGCTGCACAATTATCTAATGTACCCATTTATCTCTCCATATAATTATATTGGGAACACATTTTGACATGTAAATCAATGATATGTTAAAATTTACACCAAAATGTGTCACAGCATAATTTTTTAAATACCTGAGAATGTATTTTTCTGGACAACTGTAGTATTGTATTTTATTTTGGTCAGCCAAAACATTATACAGCAATTTATTTTATTCAATATGATGAACATGATTTTGTAGCTTATGAGTCGAGTATTTCAGTCAATATCAGCACGTCATTGAGATAAAGCTGTAATGACTGACACAATTAAGTGTTTATCATTGTCATTGATTCACCTGATCAGCACATTTCATAAAAACTGTGAGCATGACTAAGCTGAATCATGACATTCATGTGATCTCTCTCTCACACACACACACACACACACACAGAAACTTTAATCACCAGGCCAGTGAGCTGTAATTCTTCTAATCCTGGTGGAGTGGTAAGTAAATGTTAGCCAGCTGAGACAGAAATCGCATGAGCTTTACCATGCTCCATTCCAGCCGTCCTGACTTGGGCTCAGTGGGTCAGTGTGTCTTGGGAAAGAAGAAACCGTAAAGCTCATTCATCGGTTTTCTGCCAAGACAGCACTGCATGAGAAAACCAACCAGCAACGACCCAGCAACAACCCAGCAACAGATACATGCAACAGCACACATGATCAATCCTCATCAGACACACAGTGCCTATGGAGGAGAAGTCATTTTAGTAGACTAGTTCCAGACCATTTCGCAGCCTACATCCAAAACACACACACTTATAGGTGACACCCTTAATGACTCCTGTGTAGCTGCCAAACATGGATTACATGAGCAAAATGGCCATTAATCTTGATCTTCACAGGCTCGCTCTCCTCTCCTGTTGTTAATTTTTCTCTCAGCGGCACCTTGCTTCCTCTCTCCTCATGCCCAGGCTGCTCATCTCCACAGTGTCATAAAATCAATGCATCCACATAGATCTCTGACACTTACTATAACGCAAAAAGAAATGGAAATGGAGTGATATTCAGAAACCAGAGGTGGTGAAAAACAGGTAGTACCTGATACAAATCTGCTTCTATGACTCTTAGAGAATTGAAACTTAAAAGCCACGCAGCCATTTAAATAAATTAAACATGGACTTCATATACTGATAAACTGAAACACCTTGCTCGGACAAGGTCAATTATTAATTTAATCAACACCATTCAGACTTCACAGCTTGGCCCCAGCTCATATTTCTGCCAAACGACTTATACAGTGGCCAAAGGCATGTTGACCTGCAATAATCACACCTATATGCGAATTTTGAACAGATCATTCCAGAACCAAAGGCACTGAAATGCTGCTATACCAGCCTCTCTCTTCTGGAAAGGCTTTCCACAGATGTTGAACCTGGATTTATTCCCATTCAGACATAAGAATGTTAGTGAAGTCAGCCACTGATGCTGGGTGATAAGGCCTGGCTCACAGTCAGCAAATTCATCGCAAAGCTGTTTGATGGTGCTGAGGTTTGGGATCCAATCAATACTTCCATACCAAACTTGGAAAATCATTGCGTTCATGGACCTGGCTTTGTGCACGGGGGCATTGTTACGGTCACACATAACCTGCTGGTGGCGCTAGATGAAAGCTGGCGATCACCAAAGTTATTAGGATTTATCCTTTGGGCACTATGGATATTTTTTATCAATTTTCTTGGCAATCCATCCAATAATTGTCGAGAAATTTCCCACAAAAAAAGGCTTCTACTGGTGGCACTAGTGGAAAAGTCAATGATCACCAAAGTGAGCAGGACCATCCTCTGGGGACCATGAATGCCTGTAGGTTTCACTGCAATCATCTTCAAATAGCTTCTCAACTGTCAAATCTTCACAAATGAGAAGCTGAAAGTATAGTGTAAACATTACTTAAACAATGAATCCATTACCAAAGTAGTTGTTGATTGATGTGATCAGTTAATCAAGTAAACATTTCAGCTCTGCATACTTTTTAAAACACATTCTGTATGTGTGCTCATTCATAGAAATATTCATGAATGCAAGATGCAAACACAAATTCAGAGACACTTTTTTTGCAGTACAGAGAGGAAGCCAGGTGAGCAGGCAGGCAGGCAGCCAGCTGTCAGGGAAGAAGTCTCTGAAATCCTGTACTGCCTGCTTCTGTGACTCTAATGAGCCTCTGAAACATCTGGAGCACTAAGAAACTTCCTTTAACTTAGGAAGTAGTGACAGTCTGTCGTGGTCTTTGAGTGTGGCAGGTTCTAAACATATTAGAAGCCCCAATTTTTACTTCAAAATAAAAAATTTTTATCCTGCTGCCTTGTTGAGTGGCTGTGGATGTTTTGTTACAGCACTGATGCAGTGAAACCTAAAGCTAAGAGTCATCCGGCGTTCAATTCAGACAGTAAAACTCACCCAAGTCAACAATGTGTATCTACATGTGTTTGTACTTGCGTGTATGTGAATCTGCCAGCAAATTAATAAGCAGTTTTGCAGCAGAATCTATCTATTATTCACCAGATGTTCTTTATTTGGATTATTAGATTTTTAGGTCTGAGGAAAAAGATGCTATCATGTCCGTATCTCCAGTCCAAACAGAACATAGCCAGAGGACTGATGTACTTCAAACATGAGGTGTCCTATTAATAGAACCATAATATTTCTGTTTATGTTCAAGCAAAACATGAAAAGAATTATTCATCTGACGTCTGGCCTTTTAGGCTTCCGCTGTCCTGAACAACACTCCCTAATGCTACGCTGATGCTTAATTACAGGAGGGATGTTGATTAATTTTACATGGCAAGTTTTTTAACTACTTCCAACCCTGCAGCATGCAGATTGTACACTGCTTTACATTACAACTACGCACACATGTACAGCTGTGCAGGGCTGCCAGGCTCTTTAAAGTTGATTGACAAAGCGAGTGGGCTTTACATTACTTACATAATTTTTGATTACCTACCTTAATTGACGACCCATCAGCCATTGGTTAACGTTACTACTACAGCATCAAAGTCAACTTGCAAAGGTTTGAAATGAGCTTGTAATCCTCAGAGTGTTTATTCAGTCTGCTTTCTGATTGTGCTCAAGTTACACTATAACATGCTCATGCAGTTATCAGCATTTGAAAAGTCTTCTTTGTTTGGTGCATTCAAGGAAGCTCTGACATCTAAGATTCAAGCATTAAATGCCATCAAGGATTTTTGTGTAAACTATACTGTCAAAGTTTCAAACACCCTAAACAAATATTAGATAAACACAGAAGTGGCTAGAATCAATATTTTTATATCAATAGTGCATCACATAACTATATGTATGTGAAAGGGGTCACTCATAGAAGACAGATAAAAGTTAGCGACTAGTTGTGAACATAGTGGAACATTTAGCAGCAACAGAGACAGATGTTTCCCTCAGAACTACACAGCCCCATCGCTCATTGTAACAAGCCAATTAATTGAGGCCTTATTGTTGAGCAACCATCTGTCTGAGACGTCAAAGTGTTTATGAGCCCAACAAGGTAATTACTTGGAAATGAATTACCCTGCTTTGATCATTTAACTGACAAAAATTTACAGCAACTAGATGTTAACTATGATCAATATACTCAAACAAGTTTTAAGTCTCTGCAAGTTAATTAACATTAGAGAAACTAATTAAAACCAGTGGCTGAAATCAATCTAAAAACTTTAAATGTTCAAGAAAATAGTGAACAAAATGCTCAGTATGTGCGATTTGTAATTACTGTAATGGATCTCCTAGACATTTCCAAATGCAATTGGAAAAATAGACTGAAAATGTAATATTTAGCTGAGATATAAGCCTACTGTATTTTAATTGGCAGCACTAATTTCTACGCTGCTACATGTTGTGTCCATGGCTGCATTATACCAACATCTAGCATCTAGCTGACAGGCTGTTACAGGGGGGCTGGTTGGGGGGTGGACAGAGGAACGAACTGTGATTTATTATCTTGCCTCCCGGTAGTTTGGGTCTGCGAGCCAGAACAGCAGAGGGGAGGTGACTGCGTGCGTCACCTGTGACGTGAGGAAACGGGGAGTAAGCGCACAGTTTGACGAGCCCTTTGAGCCTGAGAGGAGACAACCACTCAGAAAACCTAACTGGCTGCCCTGAGGCTGAAGAGAGGAAGAGAGACGGAGGAGAGGCAAAGAAGGAAAGGAGAGCAGGAAAAGTGACAGAAAAACTACGTGTGTCTCAGTGGAAAGTCCAATCTATCATGGAATCAAGATTGAATTTTGTGGTGTTAAATCCGCCGCTCTGCTTTTCAGACTCTGCTCAGAAGGCTCATACATGAAAGCCACAAAAAATGTATGAATGCACAGCAGCCAGCAAAACAGGAGCAGAGACCCATTTAGACTGCTCTCTCTGCTTCAGGCCTTTTACAGATAAAACTCTGCCTCTTTCCGTGTCTTAACTTCAGTCATGTGCACCCTTCCTCCCCAACCACTGTCTATGTGAGCTCTCTAATCCATTAAGCTTTGACCTTCTACTTCTTGCTTTGTCTACTTAGAGCCTTCGGGCATGTACATGAGGCTCGCTCTCTCCACACAGACATACTGCTAACCATAACAGATAAATCTAAAACAGCATTAGCATGTCACACTGGGGGAGGTGTCAATTGGATTTATGAACTGCCATAGCTGAGTGAGAAGAATTTGTATCCTGATGCTGTAAAGTATCAGTTATGGTTTGTGATGGACGATATCTCAGGTCAGACTCAAAGTGACAGTTTATCTACCGCTGAGTCATCCCAGTGATGCTCTGAACATGTACTTTCATCAAACTACACATGCTGGCACACACTTTCATTTCCAAATCCTTTGAATCAATCAATTGAATTGATCAATTGTTTCTTGACAGTGAGGCCGGGAGGAGTCGGGGGGGGGCAGAGTTGAGACAGAGAGAGTGCTGCTGTTGCAAAACAGGACAGACAAGCTTGAGATGAGCTAAACGACACAGCTAGGGGAAGAGGGAGTAACACTGGGCCATATCCAGTCACTCAGGCTGCACAGGGCTGATGGGGGATGGGGAAGGTCTCACCACGGCAACATTTCCATTTCTCAGTGGCTGACAGGACGACGCGAGTCTAGAGGAGATTTTTCCTCCTCTTCTCACTCCTCTTACCACAAAATCATTAACTCTCCACTTGTTTTTAAATGTCATAATGCTATTTGAATCGTTTTGATATACCATTTTGTTAGTCGTGGTAGTAAATATCAGTTCTTAGTGGATAACAAGCTCCAAAGTACAGGAAAAGTACCTTAACATAAATGGTATATGTTGCTTGCTATGTTGGCAGTGTAAATGTATCCATCCATCATCAACCGCTTATCCTGCGTACAGGGTCGCAGGGGTACACCCTGGACAGGTCGCCAGTCCATCGCAGGGCCACACATAGACGAACAACCACTCACGCTCACACCTAAGGACAATTTAGGGTAACCAATCAACCTAGCCTGCATGTTTTTGGACAGTGGGAGGAAGCCGGAGCACCCGGAGAGAACCCACGCAGACACGGGGAGAACATGCGAACTCCACACAGAGAGGCCGGGGTTTGGTCCCACAACCTTCTTGCTGTGAGGCGACAGTGCTAACCACAGCACCACCGTGCTGCCCGTGTAAGTGTATAAAATTCCCTTTTTTCCATCATTTAGAGCAGCTGACACCATCAATACAATACATGTAAACACTAAGACGAATAAACTTAGCGTGTATACAAACAGTTTAGAGCTGAAAAAATGTATTTATAATGAATTCATCATTTCAGTCATTTTTCAAGCAAAAATACCAAAGATTTGCTGGTTTCAGCTTCTCAAATGTGACAATTTAATGCTTTTCATTATAAATATGATAGTAAACTAAATATTTTTGGAGTTTTTAAACTGTTGGCCAGGTAAAACAATCAATTTGAAGATGTTACCTTGGGCAGTGGAAGGTTACCATGAGCATTTTCACTGCTTTCTGACATTTTCCAGCGATAATAATTCATCAATTGATCAAATTTTAACTTTTAATCCTCAATCAAAAGGAATTCATTAAAAAAAAAAAAAAAAGGTTAAATATTCAGCATGTAACCGTTGCCAGAGAACAAGGCTTAAATCTACTGAGTGCTGCCAAATACCAGCATGTAGCCTTAATACAGGAGCAGCTCTGAGAGGCTCTTCATCAACTGGAGCTGCAGCTCCCTGATCAGCAACCCGAGGGGGTCGAGGGGTTCAGGGTTGTGTGTGTGTGTGTGTGTGTGTGTGTGTGTGTGTGTGTGTGTGTGTGTGTGTGTGTGTGTGTGTGTGTGTGTGTGTGTGTGTGTGTGTGTGTGGTGGGGGCTGGAGTTTCTGAACCTCTGTGGGAATAAACCGATCACAGAAATGGCTAAAACAAGCCTGACTGAAGAAGTGCTGAACCTATAAGTCAATTTATTGATATATATTAAAATGTTCAAGATTGATTAACAATTTTAATCATTTGTCAAGGAAAAATATAAAACCTATGCTGGTCACAGCTTCAGTGCAATTCCTTCCATTGCGGGAATAAATTTAGCACCTGCCACCTGTCAGCTGCCACCATGGCAGAGAGGTTTGTCGTATATTAATAAATGTTTTTTTAAAAGCAATTCTTAAATTAAGAATAATATTCAGGTATTAAGGTCATGTGATATATTCCATATTCCTAATGTCAGGTACCACTGACACAGTGTTTACAATTCTATAGTGTTCTACATAGATTTACCGCAGGTGAGTTAAAAATCTTAATTTCAGACCTTTCTTTCCTCCGTTTCTGATCAATATATAATAAATAATTTTGTAGGTTTTTGGTTGCTAATCAAACTAAAAACAATTTATACGTTTGACATTTCATGGACTACATGGTTAATCCATTATTCCAAATCTAATCAATAGATCAACAGTTAAAAAAAAAACAGCAGAGAATAAAGTACTGGGATGACAAATGATAAATATTTTCTTGTAGCTTCAGTCACAGTATAAAAGACCAAAACTGACAGATCATCATTTAAATCTGAGAACCACAAGGTCCATTTAGAAGCTGTTCAGGGAGTTTTCAATCTTATCACATGATCTTCATCAGGAGATGGATTCCCGCCTAGTTCTGGACAAGTGCTCAGAAAAACCTTCTTGACCAACATGACCACTGAGCAAAAACAATCTGCTAAAGATCAGGAGATATGATCAACCAGTAAAAGGTGTATCTTGTGTTGCATTCTCTCAGTCATCTGATTTACTTCTGATCACCACATACCTGAGACATGTTTTGAATGGCTCAAGTGTATTGAGTGTCCTCTACACTGCTGCATGCAGCAGTCTGCTGGAACAGCATTATGTAAAGTGCACTAGAGGTGATCTGTAGATTAGAAGGATAAAATCACATCAGTGCACCAGGTAAGATGTGACTGGACAGGACAAGACAGGAAGAAAATTGCGGTCTTCTTCGGCACTGAGCTCTCCAGACAATTTCTCTTTTACAACTGGGGTCAGCACGGTTTGACTGCAAGTGGCAAAAGTCGGTGGAAAATGTAGTGACTCGTTCGTTGTCTATCTTAACATATTGCAGCTCACACACACTCTTTGAAGCTCAACTAACTTCAACCTTTTAACTCCCAAAGCATAAAGTGAAACGTCATTCAGCAGAGAAACGCCTCGTTTGTTATCGCTGCAACAAAATGCCCCCAAGATAAATTATTGTATGGCGTGGGAATCCTTTTTGCAGTCTACTTGGTAACATGCGTTATTTTTAGTTACTCATTTTACTTTTTTGACTACAGGCAGTTTTCCTTAACTTGTGTCGTTTTAACGATTTGCTGTTTAGTATTTATTTTAGTGTTACCGCACCAGAAACAAACTTACAGAGTGAACCTGACATGTCGCCGAATAATCAAATATTGTTTAACTGTGACTTCATTGTAACTCGGATAACCAGCAACATTTTATATTCTACTACAACAAATTATAATAAACTTACCTGCCAGAATCGCCTTTCCCGGGTGAGTTAATTTCGCTTTCCCCGCTGGCGCCGCTGCCGCCAGACATCGCGGTCTGGGAATAGGGCTGATAAATGTGCCTTTATCCTGCATAATGACCAGAAAATACACAGTAAAATCTACAAGAGCTTGTAGTCTGATGATATTTACTTCCAAGTATGTAGCTTGCAAATTCTGCTCAAATAGGAGTGGAGCGCGCAACACATGGACGACTGCTGTGCGCTCTCCTGGAGGCGGGTGATCCCGGACGCGTTGAGAGACTCCAGCCGGTCTCTCTGTTGACAGTGGCCGGATACTGGGACTGTCAAGGAAGTTGGAGTGTTCAATGTCGGATATCTGTTATTTGTAACCACGGTAACGCTGTGTCACGACAGTAGTGCGTAAGAGAGCAAAGCAGACCGGAAGTAAGCAGGGGCGGACAAAGTGTTGTGTCCGTATCCTGCGGCCGCGTGGAACTTGGCAATTTATCCGTACAGCGAGTGAACTTAAACCACCACCGAACCTGTAGGTGGACAGGTGTCAGTGGTGACACTTAGTGCTTAAATGAGCTCAGGGTGAGAGGAGTCCGGCCAGCCACCCTTGTTCCACATCAAAAGGGCGGGGCGCAGCCTCTGTGTCTTTGCATGAATGCAGCTCAGCGAGGATAAATAAAGTCGGGTTCCCCTTTACGCGTCCCCCCAGCAGCGGCGGCGGCGGGAATAGGTCCAAACAGCCCAACCGCACCCTCTCCAAACAAAGAGGCTGCAGCGCCCACAGTCAGAAACCATCAATCAGGTTCGTAGGAGCTTGGTTACCAAAATGTCAGTCTGGGTCCTGCAAGGGGTGGAACTAAGGAAAAAGCCCTGGTATGTCCACAGCTGAAAACCCCCGCTCCATCAACAATAGAGGCGGAGCCCTTCAGAGAGCTTGTAAATCCTTCTCCTGATGTGATTGACTTTTTAAATAATGCACTAACACCACTGTGTGTAAACTTTATTCCTCTTTCTGTATGCATGACGTGTGCAGCTCAGGTTTTCTTTATCCTGCCTTGACAAATCCAAAGTTGGCACCACGGTGGGGAAGAGCTCAGTGTATCATACAGGGACTGCCTGACAGCACAGGGAGTAAACAATAAATTCAACTGTCACCACTTCTAGCAGCCTTGTCAAGACTTTGCCATTTATTAACCTGCTGTTTTTGCATTTTGTCCTTTTCTTACAAAATCATTATGCTTTTTAAGACTACAACAACACATTATAGACAATACATATGGTTTTCCATAATATTTGAATTCTTGGATTAGTTAGGTATTTCAATATATCTTAAATTATACACCGTTTTCAGTACAATAATGATTTTTTTTTTTTTTTAACCAACTGGCACCAGAATGTGAGCTAATGTTCCCCTGTGTTTTCATCTCAAGTCTGTCGGAGCTTCATCATCGGTTTCTGTTAGTTGGGTGAGAAAGTTTCATGGAACATCACTTTGTTTTTGACACAACATTAGTAATACTTGATATACTTGTGTAACATGGAAATTGTGCTCCTGTTTGCAGCTTTATAGTTTGGCAGCACATGCACGGACTACAGCATATAGCATTTTTTTTATTATTTCACCTCCTTTCTTTCCTCTTTTTTTCACAATCATCCTGAAACTCCTGATGTCCAGTATCTGAGTCCGAAAAGTCGACTGACGAGATCAAACCGCTCTGACAAAGCAATAGGTTTGCGGCTGCAGGGGAGTGGAAATTTCAATGAGTGTCTCTTGGTTTGGCGACTTAACCTTCGAAGGCTTTAGAGGCCACACACACACACACACACACACACACACACACACACACACACACACTACCGTAACCTCATAAACAAGCTGTCGTCTGTATACAGCAAACACTTTGTACCTGTTGTGAAAGGACAAAAAAAATAAAAAATAAAATAAAAACTATTGCACAGTAACTGTCTTTCTAATCTTAGCATGAGACAGTTGTGAAATTAAATATGAACAAATGAGCCTGTTTTTTTGCCACCTCCTCAAAGTATACACGGCTGTAGCAGGGAGGGGGACACACACGCCCCTCTACTCCTCAGTAACAAAGTCTCTTCCTCATCAGTGTGGAATCTCTAGGAAATAAGAAAAAAAGCTGCTCTATGGTTAATAAAGTCTACATGGAACAGCAACAGGACAGAGTGGTTTGGTGTCACTAATCTTCGGTATGTTAATTCCTCTAGGAGCTGGAGGAGACTTCATGCTGTATAGATCAGTGATGCAGTTATAATGTCCAAGTGGAACAATGAGAAGTGGGGGGCGGGAGGGGGGGTCCAACAGCCTTGATGCCATCTTAAAGAGAGTGTGTGTGTGTGTGTGTGTGTGTGTGTGTGTGTGTGTGTGTGTGTGTGTGTGTGTGTGTGTGTGTGTGTGTGTGTGTGTGTGTGTGTGTGTGTAGAAAGTAGAGATGAAGGATATCTATTGCAGTTTCAGTGAACTTGGGTGGAGTCTCATCGGGGAATGAAGGCCGAGTTGAGTTTCAGGGGTCTCCGTGTCGTCACTTGGCCAGTTGAGACCCAGAGCAGCACGGTTCAGGTCCAAGGTGTGTGAGTGTGTGTAGGGGGGAGAGAGGAGAGAGGGGCTGGAGAGGCAGGGTCAGGCCTCTATATGTTGAAGCCATAAGCAGTGGGCTGAGCAGGGTAGCCCGCAGTGGGGGGCTGAGCAGGATAGCCCGCAACGGTGGCGGCAGGGTAGCCGTAGCCTGGGTACGCTGGCTGGGGAGCCACTGGAGCAGGAGAGCCAGTCAACATCAGCTGCTGGCCTGATCACACACAAACACAAGCACACAGGGTTACATGCTAACAGACAAAATGCCAACTTTTTTACAAGTGCACATTGCTGCACTGTTTTTGTCCACTAGACTTCTCAGAGATCATTTTGGGGCCATATAATAAAATCTCTTACTAAATAACACAGTTGCTGCTGGTTTCAGTTTAGAACATCAGAAAATTTGAAATTATGTTATTTTCTTCCTGTAAAATCGCAGCACAGACACCATCTGAGAAAAATGACATTCGACACAAGATTGTAAATGTCTGTGCAAATCTCCTATGTCTGGTTTTCGTCTGGCAAAGACAAGAAGTACAAAAACTAACTGAATGTGCCCAAAATTTCACATTTTACTACAAGGAGACAGATTTTCCTGTGTGCTTATAGCATTTAGTAAACTACTTTACCATTACCTTTATCCAATCAGTATACATTCGGTTAATGTTGAATTTCAAGACTATCAGCCATTTCCCCCCCAGGTTAAACAGGGCCGGGGGCAATTTTCTCCTATTTAGGAACCTCCATTGTCTGCCGCCTATAAACCTACCAAACACAATCGGCTGAGGCTCTGTCACCTCCTCTTCAGTTTTCCTTTGGCTGTCTGCCTCCTCCAGTTTGTCCACCTGAGGGCAACAAAGAAAAGAGGATAGATCAGACGCGGCTCACTCCCACACTGTACAGAATAAAAGAAAGTCTCATACATTATAGGTATCTTGCGGAAACATTGTAACTCAGCCTTGCAGGCTGTTTAAACTTAAATCCAAGCACAGGTTTTTAATGCAAATTTCAAATGTCGTCCTGTATTTGTCCTATATTTACATGGATGTAAATGTCAGCTGTCAATAAAAAGATATTCCCAATAAAATATCTTTGCTGGACACCTACAATGTGGCGATCACAGTGATGTACAGTTTTATTTAAATGGCAATATCTTATTTGATGTACTACAATAGATCATAAACTTTGATGCTTCAGTAGTAACAATGTATTTTTTATTTCATATCAAACAAATAGATACTGATTAATCTGACTTGTTAACACAGTAGATTTACCATACCCACTTCTGAAAGACAAAACTACACACAGTACTTCACAGTGCAGCTAAGGTTACTTAAGAGAAGATGCCATGCAGGTTTGGTGAGAATATCTAATACAGCTTTCAATACAAATGTTAAATCAACAATTAAAGGGTCCATTCACCCAAACGAAATAACCACTTATCCCCTAGTGGTATCTAACCATGCGGATAGTGACTGCTTAGACTCCTACTCCTAGAATCACCCCAATTCAATAGTTATGCTGCTCAAAGCACTGAAGAAAATTTACAATTAACTCAATGTGTCTTTCCAGATACGCTGTCCTTGTTTTTCAACAAATAATTCACGGACCTCGTTGTTGACAGTTGTCACTATTTTTTACATTCACCAGAAAATAGTTGCCAATGAGAACTGTTGGCGTCAAGGTGGATTGTCATTTATAACAAGATAACAAGGATATTATATTTGAAAAGGCACTGCTTTTGAGTCAAAAAAACAAACTTCTTTGAATATATTGAGCACCAGAAATAAAAGTACATTCACATTGATGGGACGGGCCCGAAGCAGATGCCTGAAACCTTAGCAAACAACAACAACAAAGCAACATCACAGCTAGATACCACTGGGGGAAATGTTTTGTTTTCATTGTGATCTGTGTGAACTGACCCTTTAAAAGTACAATTATAGTGAGAATCAAGGTTAAAGAATTATTACTTTGTGTATTAAGAAGCTATACATGCCTATATGCTGATGCTACATATCCAGCCATTCACAGTTAGGTCTATCAATAAATTACAGCTTCCACATGCATCCCATTCGTGGCTGTAAGCAGGCCCTCCTGACAGATTGTCCTTGAGTGCGTTTCATTCTGCTGGACTAAAATCAAGCTATATATTAGAAGCTCACAGGTTAAGCTCATCCTTGCCAGGCATACAGTATTTGTGCAGTGAGTTGGCTGTGGTGCCATTTTTCCTAATCACTAAGTGCAAAGAAAGAATCAGGCATTGTGCTTCAATTGTGGAAATAGCTGAATACGAAAGGTTTCTGATGTAAGTGGAGATCAGTTCAAACAGTAATTCAGCTCAATTAATGTAGAATTTCCGTTGAGTCATAATTTCAAGAAATGAAGAAAAATGTGGACTTAAGAGTGAAAACATTTAACAGCACCTATAAAGCACTTTTCTGTATATGACTGCAAAATGTTACGAGAGTGTGAATGAAAAACTGTATGCATCTAAAACAAAAAAAAACATAACAGTGAGATAGGGGCCATAATGTCTAAATTGTCAGTGCTGTTCTACTACTCTAAAATTATGGTATTTCAGACCCTGAACGGATGCACTGACCAGCTAATAGATTCCACCTCCACCAGTTTGACCAGTGATTTATGGAACAAAGTGTTTGGTCTCTAGAAAATAGACTGCCTGATTAGCTTAAATAAACAGAGAATTCCTCCAGAGGCAGACAAAAGAGGATTTCATGACCTTCTCAATTAGTGTCTGTAGCCCTGCACTGATCTAACTTGTTAACCTGGAGTTAGAAACATGGGGATGCATCTAACAAGTCTAGAGTGGCTCGCTCTCCTCACCCACATTCATTTCTGGTCTTTAGACAGCATTAGGCAGGTGGACAGATCACTGTGTTATATTAGACTACATTGTACCATAACAGCAATCTCCTAATTTTGCATTAGCGTAACAAGATTAAAAAAATAAATAAATAAATGCCACTTAACACGAGATGCAGCCCCAAGAGAGAGGAGTTAGAAGGGCAGATGTATCTGTTAGACCAGGACAGGCTAATCCTGGTCTTGAAGAGCAGATGGTGCACAGGCTTTGGCTCCAGCCATCAACACATTGTTTATAGTTAGGGGCTCTCGACTGGTCCGAGACTTCTTCTACAGACCATATTATACCTGAAAATCTGGCAGTCTGTTCAACCATCCATTATAAAATGATGGCAAGTTAGCCATCTACAGGAAATGCATCATAACCTACCAAACTAGTGTGAATGATGAATGATATTAATCTCACATCAGCAGCGTTCAGTAGTTGCATTTTTACACAAAAGCAGCGGCTAATTATATTTCCATCGTTAACATATAGCATATATATTACTTTACATAGTGGTTCTTAAACATTCCACAGTAGAAACTGCAAAAGAGATGCCACTTCAGATTACAATAAGCTATTTCCACATTTTGGTTTTCATGAATGGTTTTCTGCTTCACTGCTGAGCTTTTTTATTTGAAAATGAAAATGAACTAACCCCTACCAGCAAGACAACGAGGTTCCCCAGACGCATCATTTAGAAACTGCTTCTACTCCATAAACTCAAAATGTATTTAAAAACATGTTGTGTTGGTGCTGAAATGGAACAAAGCCTGCACATACTATAGCTCTCCAGGACCAGAGCTAGTTAGGCCGTACTCAGTCTACAGTCCATGCTAGGTTCCTACATCAGAAACCTAAGAGATAAGTTACAACAAAAACAGACAGAACACAAGAGAAATAAAAAAGAGGGCCAGAGACCGTCACCTTCGCTGCAAACTCATCAACCTGCAAAAGAACCCAAAGAGATGACCCCAAGTGACCTCACATGTCTCTACAGGTCAACATTTATAGGACCCGAGGGAGGTCACAGTGCTACCTTCTCATCTCAGCATATCTGTAAACTAAAATTGTCTGCATGACCTGTTCTTCAATATCTGCTATTGTCCACCTCACACCTGTCAAGGACAAATTTCTACAGATAATAAAACAATCTAGGAAAAATAAACACCTTTTGGTACACAGTAAACTGCAGAATTTCCTTTCCTAAATAATACAATAATGAAACCTACTTTTACATTAAAGCATTAACTAAAACTTTACAATTAAGAACATTAAGAACTCTTTGTATTGTTCTTCAGTGGAGTACTAACCTTTGTCAGGTACTCTCTCATGACCTGGATGAAGTACGGCATAGCAAAGTCCATGATGTTATGCCTCCATGCAAGCTCCAGCACAACGTCGGGGTGCAGCAGGTCATAGGAGGCGAACAGGCAGGCAGCAAAGCACTCCTTCCTGCCCTCCTCCAGGAACCACTGGAGCAGAGTCTCTGCCAGCTCAGCTTCCTTAGACTCTGCGGCGTACAGCATGGCATCCTGGGAAACACCAAAAGACAGTGTACTTAATTGACTCATTACAGGAAACCTTCGTGGGAGTTTGAGAAGTTATGTAAACAATCGTTCCTGTGAAGAGATGGCTTCTGGTGAGACAAGCATGATTGATTGTCCTGTCTTTAGTTGATGTTAGTTGGTCCATGTATCAATAGTATCTCCAAATACTGCAAATCTAAAGACTAAACAAATGGTGCTATCTATAAGAACATCGAAGTACATATTAATGCTTCTTTCTTTTCTCAAATATTGTCATTAAAGGTTGTTTTTTTTCTTACCTTGTAGAGTTTGTCCTTCTTGCAGAGCTCTACACTCTGTCTCCAGCGGTTGTTGCCCTTGTACAGGTAGGCAGCAATGCGTCTGAACTCAATCAGTTCATGTTTCTCTAACCTCTGTGCCAGGGCAATGGTATCAAAGTTGTCATAGGCATCAATGGATGCTCTTAGGCCCTATAGAGAATACACAGAATAAAAGAATAGTACATCACAGACCATAAAGGGAGTCGAGTGATACCCAAACCAGTTACTTTATTGTAACTGGACCTCAGCAGTGCCACCTAGTGACCACAGAGGCTGAATATTTTTACTACTATTTAAATGTACTATTTCAAATGTGTCCCTCAAATGCAACCTACAACATGCAAGGGATAGACAAAATAATGTCAACACTTCACTCAAATAAATTGTAACCACAAACAGTGCTAAATACAAATGTGGGTCATGTTAGATTAAATATCATGCAAATTTACAAAACAAACATGACAACTAACACAGCTCCGTAGAAGACAAATCAACTGTAAATCTACCTGCAAAAGCATTAGTCAAATGTCTACAAAGTTATTTCATATGTGAAGAGAACAGCCTCAAAAAATGTTACAAAATGCTTTTAACAACACAATTAAAAAGTGTTTAAACAATAAGGAACAGCAATCACGAGCTTTACTTTGTCCATTTTCTATTATCAACGTCAGTAACAGAATGGCTGAGAAACCTGGTAGTCTTCCTCCTCTGTCAGCAGGTTGTTGAGGGCTTCGTTTACTGACTTGTTGTTGTGATTCTGGACAGACCTCAGGTAAGGCTTGACCAACTTCAGCTGGTTCACCTGGTTAAGCAAAAACAAGCCAAGTCATGTGATGTCAACCAAATACAGAGGGGTTGATTCACAGAGGTTGACCTCGCTGCTTGTTACCTTGCTGAAAAAGTTGACAGCTCGGCTGTGGTCCAACCGTGGAGACAGAATGGTCAGCAGGTCATTCAGTAGGAGAGGTTTGTATTCCAGGTAGAAGGAAAGAGATTTATAGTACAACTCCACATTGGCAACCTGAGGAGGAAAACGATGCATATAAAGATACAAAAAATAAAGATGTTTGAAAAGGAAATCAACAGTTCAGTCACAACTACTTGTTTACCTTAGCAATAATATCTTTGAACAGCCCTTCTTTCCACGCGTCGGTTGGATGAGACATCATTGTGAGGACGGCATTGTCAAACTCTTCATATTTATCATAAAGGAAAACCAGCTCTGCCCATAAATGAGACTGCTCTGCTGCACGGAGGACCTGATAAACACAGAAAACACAAAACAATTTCCAAGTCATTCAGGTTTCAAAATGAAGCCCTCATAACTGTCAAAGTTTTGTTTGAGGTAAAACATGACACTGGACTGAAAAAGACATCATAAACATAATTTATTTATATAACCCCTTTTCTCAAAATCTTTTAGTGCTTTTTAAAACAACTAAACTAGATCTAACTAATCAACAGCCAATGGCATATCAAATGAAACAGCATGTTGAAAAGACAACAATTTTAACTCAGGACATCGTCAGATCAAGAAATCATGCCAGTCTGATTTTCCAGCACTCTTTCATTGGTACCAAGATGTATCTTTGGGTTTTTAATCATAATGTCAAGTTTTGATCTATGAATAGGATGAACTCCAACAATATTGACCAATGCAGGTACTACATTTAAAATAAATGACATTTAAAAGAGATTTTGTAATTTCAGGGCAATAATATATGAAAGACTTGTCTGCAAGCTTTCAATGATTGTAGGAACTCTCATAACTAAGAAAATCAAACAACATACTTCCTTTTTCACCTTCTTAACAACAGATTTTTACCAACTTCAAACTAGTAAAATAATGTCCAATGCCAGCTACAAAATATCCTCCTGTGCAGTTAAGTTTCCTTAAAGAGTGCTGATGAGAAGCAGAAATATTTGCAGAGTAATAAATCATAAGTTCAAGGCACAGAAGCAGCATCCTCGTGGGTGATGAACTTTTTGATTTATTACAAAAGATATAAATGTCTTGAAACAGACGCAGACACATGCTCTACCTTTGGGATGTTGACTCTGGACCAGAAGAGCTCCAGGTGCTCCCTCATCTTCTGAGGTTTGAACTTTGAGTAGAGGATGGCGAGCTCGGTGAACATGCCCATGTGGGCACGCTCCAGACCCAGCGCAGCCTCCAGAAGAGCAATGAGTTCCTCAAAGTACCCGCGGTCCTGATAGTAGCTGATCAGGTCCTCCAGCTCATCAGCGTGGATCACTATGTGAAGGCCACAGATTTGTGCCAGCCGAAACTCCTCGCCATCCACACATGCAAAACACACCTGATGATGGAGGAGAACAAATTAGTTAGAAAGAAGAAAAACAAGGACATCTAGTCAAAGCTAGATGGAGATATTCCTGAAATCTGTTGTCTATATTCTAATAAATAAATAAATCTGCAAAAATACTAGATTTTCCTATTTTAATATATCTTCAAAGATAAAAAGCAGATATGCTAGTATTCAAAAATCTCTCAATGTGCTCTAACAGTGCTTCTGTGGCTGATACATTGTTTACATAATGTGGGACAATGACAAAGATTCTCATGTTTACAACTTGGGTGCATTCACACCATCAACTGCAGAAATGCTCATTTTAAGAAAAAAAAAAAAAATTTTAAAAATACTATGCGTGACCAATACAGCGCTATAACAATTCACAGACTTCAGGTGGCATGAGGTCACAATGTTTTGTCTACTTTTCATGGCATTGTTGTATTATTGCGGGCCAAGCTGGATGTATCGGATTTCCCAGTGGTAATTACGACTCGGATGTTGAAATGAATAGTGTTTAAGTTACAAAGTGGCAATTACTGTAACTCCCACACAAGAAATATGTTGTTACTGAGTGCTAACAGAATAATTGTGTTTTCTTTTTTTAAATGGTGATGTGCTAAAATTTGACATGCCATTACAGTATCAAATATTAATTTATAGTGTTCAGAGTATGTACACTGTGTTTCAGACTTTAGACAGTCTGATAAAACCTTCTATGATGAAAAAGAAAGAATCCTGACAAATCCATTGTCAGGCAAAGGTTAGCTGGACAGAAGCTAAACTTGCGTTTGCGTGCCAGTTACCTCCTTCCACGTCCGTGTGCTGTTGGCTTTCCTGGCGCTGTCCACGGCTGCCTGGTACTCTCCGAGGTGGACTAGAGTTGAAGCAAGGCGAGCAAAATTGGACACATTGTTGTACAAGAGCTTGGCTGCTTCATACATACCCTCCTCATAACATCTATCGCCCACCTGGAGAAGGAGAGAGAGAGAGAGAGAGAGAGAGAGAGAGAGATTTGCAAAAAGATATGCAGTTACTAGTACATAACGTGCACCTTCTGCAGCAGCTATAAAATCCTCTTTAACACTTACCTGTTGTATGTGAGCATTGTTGGGCCCACTGACAAACTCTTCCAGCTCAGCCAGACGGTTCGTTTTAGCTAGAGCAAAGATCAGCTCTGTCTCCACGTACGACTCTCTTGCTTTCTTCCGAGCCATCTGGAGGAATTTGACCAAGTCTTCCCAGTTATCTGCAAAATATAAAAGACACCTTTAAGATCAACTCCACACAAGAAAATCAGTGTGAGTTTCTGGTGTGCGGCAGAGCTGTGTGGCAAAGCAAAGGCTTACTGTTCTTGCTGGCTGCGTTGACCACCTCCATGTACGCTGAAGGGTCAACAGCTTTAATATACGAGTCAATGGCCTCCTTGACCAGGTCTCTTTGCAGCTGAGCTCTGGCTAACTGGCTCCACACTGCGGGCTCATTACAGCGCTCAGCAAACTCATAGGCACGATCTAAGTTCCCTATGTGCTCTATCAAAACCTGGAGAAATAATGAAAGAAGAGAGTTGCATTATATGATCTGACATACAGGGTTTAAAAATTAGACAAAAATCAAAAATGCAACTTCTTCAGAACTAGGAAAAAATAGTTGAGCTGTAAGAAAAAAATTATTTCACCTGTATAGCTGAGGTGTTGACATCGAATTTCTTGAAAATGGCAAACGCTTCTTCAAAGAGCTCGTTGCTGATGGCAATATTAGCAATGTCTGGAGCATCATAGTTGTCTAGCCTGTTAATGTACTCCATCACACGAGTGCGATCTGCCTTGATGGCCGTCAAAATCAGCAGGTTCTGGAGGTTTCTGGGAAAATACCCGGAACAGAGGGATTATAAAAAGTATTGTGGCTAAATGAAATGAAATTATGATGTCTGATACGCTGTAAGCCTGCTGTACCGGTGTTCACTGAAGACAGAGTTATCAAGTACAATCTTCTCCAGCAGCTCAATTAGCTCGTTGGGCAGGTCTGCAGTCATGAAGGCCTTGACTGTGACTGACACCTCCTCTGGGTCCTGGGTCTCTGACAGAGCTGTCTGCACCACCTGAGAGGAGATAAAGTAAGGAGAAAAAAAATATATATATATACACACATTGAAAAGTAGCACTCATTCAGTCGCTTCGGGAGTGGAGTTGGAGGAAGCCTAACCTGGTCGATTAGTTGTCTTCTGAAGGGGTTGTTTTCTTCCAACACGTTCGCCCAAAGCTCTGGATCTTTCCGTCGTACCAGATATCGAGCCTCACTCTTGAATAACGAGTTCTCATTGCACACCTGAGAAGAAAACATATGAAGTGATTAAAGATGTCTCTATATTATAATTATGTAAATGTTATATACTGTGATCTACAAACTTTGATGAGGTCCAGATCGCACTGTCCTCTCTCATAAGCCACACAGGCCAGATGGGGGTCTCTCTTCTCGCAGTATTTTCCAACCACGGCGCTGTCGTAGAACGGGTTCTCCTTTAGGAAGCGCTCCGGTGTGTTGTTGCTGTCAATGTAGATCTTGGCCAAGGCGTTGTGGGTAGCTGGCTCCTCACATCCTTCATGGATACGGGACTCCAGCCATGGCAATAGAAGTTTTAACCTGAGAAGGTAATGGGAACATTAAACACTCTTTTAAAATATCCGTTTCATTACATAACATTTAGAAGAAGCTTTTAACTTGCATGCATTTCGTAGCATTTGTCTTTGCAAATTCTGCTAGATCAGTCATTGTTCTAAGCACACAGTAAGCTCAGGCAGTCTACCAGAGATAGATTGTGTCTGACTTGACGGCGCTGATTTATACCCCGCCCCTGCAGTCACCTGCAGCTCACGTTAGACTAGCAAGTCGGCGAAAGTCAGCCACAGTCATCTTGAACGCACCTATTCATTCAAAAAGCATTTATATTTTCTGATACAGAATGGAAACAAAGAGGATTTTCACTTGAAAAAAGCTTCAATAGATCAAAACACAGACGGAAAACAGTTCTGAGGGGTGTTCAGCAAGCTCAGAGAGAATCAACATTGTAAGGGTCCTTTATGATAAACTTAAAGTACTTATTTACACACAGCAAAAGACAAACAAAGGAGTCTGAATATTTTTTTAGATTTATGTACACACATACTTCAGTCACTTCTGTGATTTATTCATATCAGATTGAATTATAAACATTTAAATTTCAGCAAGAAAGGTGATTTCTAACTTTACTTCTGAACATCCTCTCAAGCATTATTGAGAAAGAGATGTCAGTATTTATTTTTTGGCTTCTGTGTCTTGAAGATCGCACGTCTTTCTTTTAGCTGGTCATTACTGGAAAAATGTACGGTATGAAGTGGTTCAAGAAGACAACAAACGTTTCTTCCAGTGTAAGCATAGCCGCTATAACCTACATTTGCGTAAAGAGCTACAGTTACATTAAAAGATGTTCCTACAGAGACACAAATCATACATTTGCAGTAGGTACCAAGTCACTTTGATGCCCTAATATTAATCAGATGTTGCATCCAATGAGCCCTACAGAAGAAACTATGCAAGATGAGAAGAAGCAGTAGAAGCCATTTATTTAGCTTTACCTGTTCCTCTTCTCTACCTCCTCCACCAGCTCATCAGTGGAAAACTGCCCTCTGACCACCATGATCAGGTTCTTAATGACATCCTCAGCACAGTCTACATCCAACAGACCACCTATCACCACCGGTAAGCGACTGGGATTCACCTGAAAAACAAGGGCAAATGTCAATGTGGAGTCCAAATAAGATTGAATTAAGTAGTAACCAGATATGCATAAAGTCTCAGCAGTAGCCTTGATCTTACTTTCTGTACGTAGATTTCAATGTATTTCTGCAGATTGTTGCGGTAGAGGTAGAGCACCAGGTCATGGACGAAGTCAAAGCGATCACACACGATGATAAGAGGAAGCTGGTCAGTTAGCTTGGCCTCCTACGAAAGGGGAAAAAAAACATGATTAATCTATATGTATTTGAATAAAATATATCACAAAATTGCTGCTGAATGGTAAAATCATTTACCAACACTGACATAAGGGATCTTTTTACCTTGAGGAAATTTTTCACCCTCTCCGGGTCGTAGCAGTTGCTCTCTCTACAGATTCTCTCCACTTCTTTGATCTGACCAGTTTTACAAGCAGCCTGGATGTACTTAAAGTGAACGTCAGGCTCCTGGCTGAAATTCACAATCGACCCAAGGAAGTAGAACAAGCCTTGAATAGAAATGGCAGGAGAGAAACAGCACAGAAATCAGCTCAATCTGTAATGACTTTGAAAATTGCTCATTTAACACATTCACTTGCTTTAATCCAAACCCCCACTCATGTGTGACACCTACCCTCGTAGCTCTTGAAGGATTCAAAGAGCTCCACTAACGACTGTGTCCCCAGCTGCTCATGATACTTAGACGCTACCTGGACACACAGCTGCAGGTTCTGTCTGATGTTGGCCGACAACATGGCCCTTAAACACTCCAACGAGTCTTCTACTGATAAAGAGCCAAAGAAGTTGACCAGCCACTAAAAGGAGAATCAGAATAAGGAAAAACACACTGGAAGTGAGACAGCAGTGCAAAAAAAAAAAAAAGAGTAGGAAGAGAGGAGGAGGCATTTTCACTTGTCGTCAAAACAACGAGTAAAAAGTGGGTGCTCCTAGGGGAGCAATATTCGCAGGCATGACCGAACATCCACAGGCATACCTCAGGGTTGAGCAGATGTGTGTGCACCACGGCTCGTTTGATATCATACTGGTCAGTGTAGTGTTCAAGAGCTCTCTGCAGCAGGCCTGCCTTCTCACACAGCTGAGCAACGTGGGCACGATCATAGTGGGTGAACATCTGGTTCCCCAGGATTGCATCCGCTACCTAAATAGGTTCATAAACACATGAACACACAAATCATGTATAATATCATTAAAAGGTAAAGTTGCTTTTTTGTAATCAGGACAGTCATTCTGATGTTCACCTGGGGGGCATGTATGAGGTTCATCTCAAGCAGACGTGTCTGCAAGTGTCCTTCGGCTGGGCGGTTGTTCTTCAGGGCATCCAACAGGAAGGAAGTGCACTGTTGGATCAGGCTGCCCTCCATGAACACATCTACGATCTACCAAAGAGCAAGAGAGCAAAAAGAGGAATGGAAAGAAAGAATTAAGTAAGGAAAAATGTTGCATTTTTGTAATCCTACCATCTGTGAACCATACAGTGAGTTAGCATGCAGAGTCACACACTATTAAAAATCACAGGCCCAGTGGCTAGATGTTTCTGCTTTACATATTTAACAATATTGGTGGAGGCCACAACTGAAAAGGGGCGGCCGTTTTAACTTAGACAAGCATTAAGTCATCGAGTAATGCTCTGGTAGAGATTTAGACTGAGCAGAGTGGTGATGTGGCTTTAAAAGGACGAGGGGGTCACTGACTCAGTGAATTCCTGGCATTGCTGGCACATCTGGAATAACACAGATGGAGGCTCCCACACTGGGCACAAGTGTGTTCGCGTGCATGTATGAGGGTAAACGTGCAGATTTTAAAAAAGGAGGACATGTGTAGGAGTAACGCTGCTTGTTTCTAGTGAGTGAATCGGTCATGATGGTGTGTGCCTTACCTGGTTGATGTTGGCCAGTGGCTCCTCATCCTGGACCAGCATCTGGGCAAACTGCAGTCCCTGGTCTGGATTGACACGCATCACATTTCTCAGCAAAAACACCCAGTCTGGGGTGTAGCCCACCTACCAAAGTACAGGTGGATGAAAATGCAATTCTCAATTAGTGATAATGAATTCATACAAAGACAAGATTTATAGACACCTAGTTTTAGTACTGTATTCTATACTCGACATACAAACAAAATTTACCATAAACTTCTATTATTCCATTACAATATCCATTTAAATGCTTAAAACTGCAAAGAAAGTTACTTGTATGAATTTTCTTCCACTGACTAAATAGTATTGTGTATTGTTTTCATATGAGAAGATATGTTTGTGGTGAAAATAAAGTGTCTCATTTTCAATCCGTAGTTGAATGAGGAATGTAAAAGGTAGGTGATTACCTTTTTAGCATAAAGCACTATCTTCTGGAACTGGCCAGTCTCAGCGAAGCACTGGATCACCTTGTTGGGGACGTTAGCACGGAGGTACACACTAAGAGCGAGGGTGGGGTCAGACGCCTTCACAAGGTCTCCCAGCTCTTCTGAGCACTCCAGCTACAACACATATACCATCAGAGTTACCAACTGTGTGATCAGTAGACAATACTATGTGGTAAACAAGGACTATTTATGGATTAAGAAATGTAGTGAAAGTGTTAGCTAACAACCCACATAACTTTAACTATAATCACTTTCAAAATCACTTTTGGGATTCTACTGTCTATCTGTGGATCAGCTCAGGCTTATGAAATTATGAAAGCTACTTTGTTGTTCTAATCCTCCAGTCCTACCTTGTCCTCCTTCAGCCATTTCTCCAGGAGTTGCTTGCGGCCTTGCTGCAGGACGGGTCTGCACAGCTCCAAAGACTCAAACTTGTTGAGCTGGCCCTGGTCCAGCAAAATACCAAAGTACTGCAACAGTGGAGAGGCCTGGCCTGGCTGGGCCGGGACACTCTGAAACTTACGGATGGTCTCTGCCGTCCGCAGGATACCCTGAGGGGAGCAATGGCCAAGAATGGAGGAATTATGGTTATAAAGGAAGAAACAAAGGAGCAGAAAAAGTGAAAGAGTGAGTAATTACATTAAATATTTTTCACTAGAATTTCGTGTTTATTGTAATGTATCAACATAATGATAAGCAATCTCAAAGAAAAATATTTACCACATCCTTTGAACTGTGAACACTGAATTACAGGGGGTGTAACTAATATAGTTTTTACATCATGAGCGGAAAAATACTAGATCAGTACAAATTGATTACATTAAAGACAACTTTTCACTGAATTGTTGTGGACATTTTGCCAATGCACCTTGTATGAATTAGAATGCGCAAACACTACAACGTAGCAGTTGACACAGGCGTACCTTGGGTGCTAATGCTGCAACCTTTGCAGCCTCTGAATAACTTCCCTGTGAAAACAGAGTGTTGAACTTCCTGGCAAAAATCTCCTCAGCCCCAGCCAGGTTTGACCTCACAGCCATCCTCAAGGCTAGATCAGGGTTCTGCAGGACGTTGGTGGCATAGTTCACAATGTTTTCCTCTTCAACACACACTGACAAGACCTAAAAAGAAAACAGAAAGAATAGAAAATCAAACCATTAATGATACAATATTCATAGTCATCGTTTTTTCCACATTTATTTGTTGATTGAAGCCGGAATAACATTTAGTGAGACAGTGATGTTTACCAGAAAAGGCAGACCTGCATCCTGTAAATAAAATAATTTACAACTAGTTTCTCACCTGTCCCTTCTTGTTGACCCCAATAATTCCCGAGGTGGCTTCATGAGGTGCGGTTACAAAGATGGTCTCCGCACTGATCCGGTTCATGTAGATACACACTCCAGACTCCAGGTCATACAGGTGAATGTATCCGTACTTTGTGATCAAATATATGACACCATGCTTACTACCAATCTGAGGAGAACAGTCAGAGAGAGAGAATTTAAGCATTCAGCAGTTACTGTTAGGTTACCTAAAACTCAGGAGTAGCAGGGGTCTTTTTTTTTTTTTACCTGCATAGCTACAGGAAAGTCTGTCTGGGCCTCTGGAGGGAAAAACACATCCACTGCTTTCTTAGCAAATGGTTGGTTTCCTGCAGCTGGCTGACCAACTTCAATGATGTGCAACTGGAATAAGAAATCCCACATAAAGTTACCGCAATAGGCAAACAACCACAGTAAAGCAAACATGGACATGAAGGAGGAAAGAGGGTCCATGCACTTCAATAAACTCTGACGTTTCTTGATATAACATTTAGGAGCTATTTTGGTGAACAAACGGCATGAAGCATAAAGAGGTTTTTCCTAGGATCTAAACTAACACATGGCCAATTCAGAGCCCTTTGTTCAGAGACCAAATACACTGCGATAGCCTCATGAGTGAAATCCTTGTGTACAATCCAGGGGGCCTCACCTTTCCCCCAGCCTGTGAGCGCACAGCAAAGCAGAAGAGGGTGGAGGGTTTGGCATTTCCCTCCACTTTGAAATCCCCGAATGCAGCAGCGTGGCCTTCGATGGGCTGGGACACTTTCCTATCAACAGAATACAGCTGCATCGCCCCGACCACACGGTTTTGCTGGAGGACAAAGAGACAGAAACAAAAGTGAAAGAAAGAATTGATGCGTTTAAGTCGGTAACACCGCCATATTGATCAAATGGTTAGAGATCAAATAAGGTTCTAGGTTTAAGTTTAGAAACGCTGCGTCATACAGTTTGTATATCTGTAATGTTTAATCTTAGTAGGTTATTACATATAGACAGTTAAGTCTGTGTATTTGGTTAGGTGAGGTTCAAGGAGTAGTTCTAAATTTTGGGAAACACGCAAACATGCCAAGAGTCTGAAAAGAAGATCGATACTCCAGCCTGAAGTCAAAGGTAGGCATATTTTGTTACGACTTGGACACAGGCAGGCTAGCTGTTTCCCTCTATTTTCATTCTTTATGCTAAGCTATGCTAACAACCTTCTGGATCCGGCTTCATTTTCACCATACGGACCTGAGAGTGGTATCGATCTCATCTAACTCTCAGGAAGAAAGTGAATCAGTGTATTTCCCAAAATGTCAAACTATTTCTTTATAACCAGGATAAAATTTAATTGATTGAATATTTTTCTGTTGTCAATCATCTCAACAAGCAATTTTATCATTGCTTTAAATGCTACAGTAGGCAGGTAAATCCTGAACTGATTGGGTCTGACAAAATAAAACATAGATACACCTGTGACTATATTGACATACACAGAGAAAGTTAGATGTGATGTTGTAGATAAAAGATCAGAGAGAGAGGGATTAATCATTCTAGTTCCTTTCAAAGCCATTTTTCTGTCATGCGTGCTTCTACTGTATGAGGCATGAGTAAACATGTTCATGCTTTCGTACCTGCGCAGAAATCCCTATCAGCAGTAGCCACTTCTGTTGTTCGTCAGTTCTGTAGTTGATGATCTGACATCCGGCCAGACTGGCGTGCCGATCGAATACCTTGGCAGGTTGGGAATCCCCCTCCATGCTCCAGTGATAGACGGCCGTATCCGTCACCAAGGCGACAGTGTTTACCGATATCCACTTCCAGAACATGACCTCTTCGGTCATAGTGTGAGCCTTCACCTTACTCTTCATCTCAATGTTGAAGATCTGCAGCGTCTTGGCAGCTGAGGGGAGGTAAAGAAACAGAGGGAGTATGTGAGAAATAAAAAGGCAGCGGGAAGTTTATAACTGAGCCCAGAGGATAAAACAGCTATCAGTGGATTTAAAGTAGAGCTGGGTAATGTAACCTCTAATCAAAATCATGATCATTACACATATTTACCTCAATGATCATTTATAAAACTTTGGTTACAAAATACCACTGTATTTACTACCTGTATAGCATTCTATAATAAATACAACTATGAAAAGTCTGCATCACATTTTCAGCTGGAAGGGTGCATTCTAATATTTTGTCTTCATGTAACTATAAGACTATTTTGGCATAAATAATGACTGGAAACAAAAACAGTATTTTAATGTAAATGAATTTGTGGAGGTTTGAGATAGAAGGCTGTGTATGTATGCCCGTGTGTGTGTGCGCGTGTATATGCGCGTCTGTATGTATGTGTATACGCGTGTGTATGTTCAGCTCACCCAAATTATAAAAATAAAACATATCTTTGCTCACCTATTGTGTCATCTAGCCACACATATGTGTGATATCTGTCTCCAAAACCTTTGCAGCCACCTCAATATAATACAGCTAAAATTATTTTTGTTTGTGGAGCTTACAGCATTGAAACTGCTACTGCTACTCTGAATAAATCGACAGACCTCCATGTGAACAGGTTTGGAAGCACAAACTACACAGAAACTCGAAAGGACTATTTATTTGGACCATTTGCTCGGACAAGAAAACTCTCAGAGAGCATGTTCTGTAGTTTCTGTAAAGAGGTGATGGTGTAACTACAGTTCAATATTGTGAGCACACACAAGCATAAATATCTCAAAACCCTGGCAAATAAAAAAAAAATATCTGCATAACTCGATACCACTAGAGGGCAGATAAGGTGCCACTTTGTGCACATTAACCTGACTTGTGCTGTCCTTAGGTTACAGAAAGCAGACGGCAGCTTCAAGAAGGTCTCAATGACTAGCTGCTCATATGCTATATAATATATAATATTCTGAGCTCTAGAGTATTGTTGTAACATATGACCAGTAACAACCTCTATTAACAAATACAGTTAGACAGAAACAAACAGGTGAGGTAATGCATGATTCAGGTGAATACTGGAGCTGTACAGCTTCAATGATACATCCCTTATATGTAGCAAGGAAAGATTTGAACAATGATATGGCTGCTTGGCTGGCACATGCTCAGACAGGCGTGCAAAGACACACACACACACACACACACACATACACACACGTGTCCCCAACTCTTTTCAGTGTGTAATATCTGATGATGCATACCATACATACACTTTACCATCATACAAAAGCAGATGGCATGAAGTCATGCCAACACATGTATAGTTCTCATAAAAGTAGGATCTGTGCCAGCAGGTTGGGTCGGAGTAGGGGTGTGAGGCAACATACTGGCAGCAGAAGTCATTTTTAAACAGTTGTCTGTCTTCTGATCGATTGATGGTCAAAATAGCTCTGCGTAGTTGAGAGGGTTATGTGGGATGCTTTTATGAGAGAGACATGGCTACTGTATCATCACAACAGAGTGCCAGACGGGTAGACGGACAGAAAGCAACTCACCGTCTGAGAAATGACAGAAAGCGAGGGAGAAAAAGCAAAGTGTCAATCAGGCAAGAATGAGCAGACAAAGATAGACAAGAGGGAAGAGGGCAAACAGGGGCATAGTATCCTCAGAGGGAGGGGGAAGGAGGAGGGAGAGAGAAGCATTATAGGCAAATCATCCTGATCAGCACTTGTGTTTGTGCTCTAAGGGCAAGATTCAGCGGCATAAAATCAATTTGCACAACCAATTTAGTACATTCAGGCAATAGAACTGAGTGCACTCTACATATTTACAGCATTGGCAGAGCATTACTCATTACAGGGCCGTGGCATTCCCACAGCAAAGCTTGTAGATGGTGAAATCTCTACAGACAAATAAACAGTGCGAATGCCATGCAGACTTCATTCTGGGAATTTGAGCAGCAAAAATAACCTCAGTGCTTGGTACGAAGCTATTAATAATACCAGCAAACTGGTTTATCATCACAACAACACAGCATTTCTCATCTAATGGCCAGTGGTGTGACTGCCTGAATGTGTTACTATGTACGTATCACCATACATACTCTCTTACCTTTCAGGGCGATGACCTTGCTCGCAGGGTTCATGATGGCACTGTCAGCTGAGATAGGCCTCCTGATTGGGTTGGTGGGGTCAGACATGTCCACAATCACCACCTGGTTCTGCTCCCCCACCTTCTCTCTGATGCAGATGAACTTGTCCGACTCCATTGTCAGATAGCTGAACCCAATGTTGGCTGGGTTCACGCCCATGTTCTGCAACTGGAAATATTAAACCAAAAACATTAACAGTGAGAGTCTTTTCCCTATTGGAGTAACTTTATTTTTACCCTATTTAGCATTTAAAAGCAGTATAATGCTTAATATAATGCACTATAATGTGGGTGTAAGCAGATAAAAATACATTTGAGAGTTTATCAATGTGTTTGTCAACAATTATAACTTAGTAAACTAGTTTTTGAGTGTAACATAGTTGTAATTAAAGCAGTAGTTCGACATTTGAGAAATGTGTTGTTTCTGACAGAGAATTCGATGAGAAGGTCGATACCAGTCTCATGCTGGAAGGTTAATATGAAGCTACAGTCAGCAGCCAGTTAGCTTTGCTTAGCATGAAGAGTGGAAGCAGGAGGAAACAGTGTTTTTGCTAAGCTAACCAACTGCTGGATGTAGTCTTGTATTTAGTGGACAGAAATCATCAATGTCATAAGATTACACAGGTAAACCAACTTTTATATAGTGTGTTAGAAAAGATTTTTCTTAATTAACAGTCAGAATCGGGTTTAAAACTGTTAACTATAAAAGTCATCATCAAAACACACAGAGCTTGGACTTTCATTCTTTTCCTTGGAAATAACAGAAATTCTTAATTCAAGGTCAACTTATTCAGATTTCTTCCAGAGCTTTTAGCCACATCTTGTGGCCTTCATCAATAGATGGAGTCTGCTCAGTGGTCAGAGTGAAGTAGTATTTACAAAATAATAAACACTTCATTAATAAAAAATAATACATACGTAAAATAACTATATACTTTATATTTCCATAACGTGGATGTGGCTACAACAGCATATATTTTACATCATATTGTTGTCAAATACATTAACAAACATTTTGTTTTGTATGTAGTTTTATCTAAAAATATTCATATAACTGCTTACAACTTCATTATAGTGCCTTAAATTATTTATTGCTTATTATTTCTAAAAAGGGAGAGTGTTACCTATTAATTATTGGAAAGGATGAGCTAGTATTTGGCTCACTGTTTTAATGGTGGTCAAACCAAAACATGATTGATGAATAAAAACACAGACAACGACTTCTCCATCATGAACAGTTCCCTACATTTGGTATGAACTAATGTACAAGTGGAATATTCCAACTTAACAGAGTTTTAAGACCTCTGAAGGAGTCTTGCCTCCATCACGGCAACCGAAAAAGGTGGGCAGTGGGAAAATATAAACGGCAGCAGCTGACGTTTGCCTTGCAGGGGGAAAAAGCAGCCGGTAGCGGACCAAAACGGGGTTTCGATTAAAATAGCAGCAGGTCTGCTCCCATTTTCCAGGGATATTCTTAAAGGTTGTTTTCCAGGCAGGAGGTCTGGTGGTACACAGAGCCAGGGAACTAGCATGGGCCCACAGCGGACAACAGGATGTTAACGCAACAGAGCTTTATTTTACACTTTTATTATAGCTGCTAATAGTCTCCTGGATTTACTGAAGCATTTTGAAGTTTGATGACAGATGTTTGTTTTACTTGCACTGCCATTATTTTAACTATCATCACATCTCAATTATACTAAGAAACTACAGTGTTCCTTTATTTAAGTAAAGCCTGTGATTAAACCCTGACACTGCATTTAATCGTCTATGTAAGCAGCCAGCTGTAAAGAATTTAATTATCACTAGATTCAGTCTGAGACACTAAAGAAAATCCCCAATAGAGATCCACTAAAACTAAGAATAAATTAGTATATTTTAATAAAGCACCTTCAGCAAATCTAATTCATTATTCAGCATTTACTTTTCTAACGAGAAGAAGTCCCAACAAGACGCAACAACACAAGACCAAGCTGATGTCAATTTCTGTCAAATCTTAGCAGAACTAACAAACATGAAACACTCTACCAAGGGTAGCAGCTGCTGAACAGAGGAATTATTGTGCCGATTGTCAAATTAACTACGAACTGAGAGGGCAGACCGAAACATGCACTCTCCCTCTGATGACTGAACTGACTGCATTATGCAGTCTGAGGCAAGCGGAAAGGAATCCTTACGCTCATCACAAGGACTGCACTATCTCGCAGTTGGCTGGTAGAGCAGGACAACAAATCATGACTGCTTAGCGGTTTAAATCATGTCATCTACAAAACAGGAAAGATGTAGTATGCATCAGTAGGGGGTGGACAGAGGGGTTCAGATGAAAGAAGCTGTTCTGAAGTAAAGTTCATTCATTAATTACATCCAAGAAATCGCATTTTTCAATTACACTGGGTAGGACTGGAAAATAATTGAAAGCTGCACTACATCACTATGTTTAATGTGAAAGGTGTTGCTTTCAGTGACAAACTCCCAGAGGATTAACCCATACTCTAAGCTCTAGTTAGTTGCATCCCTGCTCAATTTTGGTTGTTCTACATTTGATTTTACAAACATTAGCCATATCAAAATACATATTAACCTGAGAAAATATCCTTGTTAATACTGTGACAATGCTTTCAACCATACCACTCAACCACAACTGAATGCACAGTTGGTGAATTTTTGGGAAAGATAAAGGCTCCTTGAAAAGGCCTGAGAAGACCTGAGGGAGGATTGGAGCCATATGCTGCATCTCCTCGAGACTGCCAAAACTATCTCTGGGAGGAGAGGGGAGGGAAACCACAATAAAGAAAGTGGGGGGGAGATAAGGATGGGAGTGAAAGGAGGAGCTCAAGACACAACCCAGCATCCTGCTAAAAATGAGGGGGGGGGGGGGGGGGGTGAGGAAGAGAAGCCAGAGTGATAAATGTACCTTTTATAAGAAATGAAGAAGGGAGAGATGAGCACTAGGACTTTATAGTGCAGTTCCGGTAACACAGGCCTTTGGCAAGCTACGGTTCAGGGTGGGGCAACTGACTCACCGGAAGAAAACCCCCCACACTCCTAAGAAGAACATTCCAGACTAAAATCATACTTTAACTACAACCTACTGTCTCCGTTGACCCCAAAACTACCTATAATAATACATTTTCACACAGACTCCTATGAGTCCTCTTTGCTTAACAGCTGAGATGAAAAATCACAAAACAGCATTACTATAACAAAGGCAGTAGAACTTCACCGATGATACAGCGTTGACGGTATTTGGTGAGTCATAGACTGGGAGTATGCACTGCTGAGGCACTGACACGTCGCATCAGCAGCTGAGGGGTTTGGGTTACAGAAGATTACACAACCACAAATAAAACTGAGGAAAGCAGCAAAAAGACAAAAGTCTTGTTGCTTCACACTGTTTTGCACAAGCGGTATGGTACAGGTTAGGTATATAGCCTACGCTCTAATCAATATTGTTTATATTAACAATCAATCAAATGAAAATGTGTATGTGAACGGGGTCACACACAGATAAATGTCACCTGACTGCAGATCCTCTCACATCATATTTTTGGTTTTCTGGCTGGCAACTTTATTGTTTTGGTTGACTCTCAGCACTCTCGTCTGTGTCAATACTCTGCAGTTTTAAGTGAAAAAGCTCTAAAACTCCTCTAACAAAACCTGCCCAGCAGAATAAACAGCATACAGACAAGGTTAGCGACTAGCTGGTGAACATAGTGGAGAATTTAGCTGCTAAAGAGTGTTATCCTATGTACAGTAAACTAAATATTTTTGTTATTTTTGACTGTTAGTCAGATAAAACAAATAATGTGAAGATTTAACGCTGGGCTCGGAAATTGTGAATGTGAATTTTTTTTACAAAATTATTATTCAATTAGCTAGAAGATATTCTGCAAATCACTTGTTAATGAAAATAACCGTTAGTTCCAGGACTAAATCAGTTATCGCAGGCTTAACAGTCTGTGACTCAAAACATAACACAATGTGTGTATTGTATGTGTGAATGACTGCTCTTTCAATGCATTCGTGATTAAGATTTGGTGACCAGCCATTGCTGCGGTCACAGATGTGTTCTGTTATACCAGAGTTAGGCTGTTCTGCCATCCTGCTTCCTATCCTGATGTGATTTGCCAGACTTAAATAGGGCCTGCTTACGTCATCTGTTGGTTTGACTTGTTGGTATCATTTCATCAGTACAGATACAGCAGCTCACCAGGTTGCTGTAAACAGCCGCAGAGCAGCAGGTTGGACTCTCCTAACTCAACTCGACAGGACAACATTCAGGCGCTTTGGAGCTACAGGACATTTTTGCACTTACACAAGCTGCTACAATACGTAGGTTGCTGCACTGGCAGCCAGCAGCAGAACCACATAAGCTGCAAATGACTCTCGCTTCAGCACTTTCATAATTCAAAACCATTCGCTGTCCTCTTCCTCCTTCAGCTTGCCACCAACATAGTCTACACAATTTAAATCCGTGTTTGGAGACCACAGTGACGTAGCCGACATTTGGCTCCACACATACAACTAGGCCACTGATCCATTTGGTCAATTTATGGCATGCTCATACACAGCCAGGACCTTGGCTCATAAATCATCCAATCATGTAAACAACCAAGGAGGACAAAGAGTAATGACGGAGGGAGACTTCACCACACAGTTTAGCGTTAATGACAATCCATAGCTACTAGTGTGGAGTGACAAAATTAATAAGGAACAATTTAGAGTGCTTTAGATTTGCTCTTTATTTCATGCAGCCTCTAATTCAACAGGCTGGGGCCTCATCATGAAGCTGGGCCCATGTTATACTCCTAAAACCCAGACAGTGAGCTGTAAATACCACGCCAAGAAAAAAAAAAAAAAAAAAAGCTAAACAACTTCAGGCCCAAAGTCCTGGGTTTGCAAATTCCAAGCATTTTTCACTCTGCTGGAGCCACCTAGATTCACAGAGGGATACGACTGGGGCAGAGCTGGGATTTCACGGTAGAGGTGGAACGTAAAGCAGTCTGCTTCTTACCGTCTCAAGGCAAGATTTGGGAGATGTATGAGGAAAGGTATGCTCAGTTGAGAGAAATTTGAACTGACAACCCAGACATTGCCAGGTATTGCAGTGCCCTCCATCAGCAAGCAACAGTGTACCAGTCCTGTCAGTTAGGAGAGGAGCCTGGTAGCCTGCAAGCTCTTCTGGCCGGCACAGTTTTTTTGGTGGATAAAGGATCTTTGGCTGACGAAAGTGGGGCTACTGGCCAGAGGAAGAGGGCAGAGAGAGGGGGGCCTTTTTTTTCTAGTGAAAGGCCATTTCACAGCCTGCTGTTACCATAACAACAGGCTACAGATGAGGGGAGGTGGAGGGGTGCCTCACAAAGTTTCTCTTTTGGCTGCAAGACACCAAGCACTGAGGCTGCTATGGGACAACGATTATCAAAGTCCATACCAGAGGGGAAAAAAGGGGGACATAGTGGACATGGTTTCACCACAGATGACCAAATAACCGCCTGTTTGTTTTACATTTTGTCCACAGATTGTAAGAAAGGATTTTTTGTCTACCAAGAAATTGCCAGTGAAAGACTAAGGGGCCTTTGCTACTCAGTCATGTTGATTGTGAAGCTGCACAGATGCCCCTCTAGCATGAGAGTACAGCTGGGAGACACACCAAATCAATATAACATTGATGCTGTCATATGAAACTAGATTTCATATGGGTTTTTGGTTATTACAGTATCATGGTATACCTCAAATAGTGTTTTTCTGTTCTCAGCAGCTGCATTACAGCTAAATGGTGCCGTTTTCTGGATTTATCGAAGTGCTGTAACTGAGTCAGTGCACAATAAATGCTTCTACTTTTTCCACACACACCTCCTGAAAAATGACAGTATAAAAGACTTCACATTGTCAATATAATATGGCGATTATGCCAGTAACGCCCAGAAACTGGACATTTGCAGAGACACAATGACCAGTGTTGTTGCTGAAGGTTACAAAGCAGGAATATGTTGCTGCAGGACATGACAACAACATGGTAGCCACAAAGCTTGAGTGCAAGTGCCATTCAGGTCTCAGTTACAATGTAACCCCCGACAGCTGAGCTCAGTTGTCTGCAACTGCAAAGTGTCAAAACAGCGCAGTTTGCATCGGCGCGGATTGAAAATGACAGTGCCGTTTTTCCACGAGAAGGGGGAAAATGCGTCGTATCCACACACACTGGTCCGCATTGGAGCTGTATACGATCTGACTGGTCAATTTTTACAAGTCATCATCTGCCCGGCTCGAGAAAACTAGGCCTGTAGCTATATTGAGCACCACCCTGCAGCCCTATTTCAGATTCCATTCAAATGCGACATGTGCCGTGTGTGTGCGAACCTACATGGGCGAGGAGCTGCGCAAGAAGAATTGAGCTAAATTTTATTTTAGGGCTTTTTCTGCGTCTGCTTACCTGCAGATGTTCCTGAAATCGTATCGGCAGTATCTGAGCCATTTCTGGAGGATTTATCTTTCTGAAGAATCCGCGAGGAAGGAAAGGGGAAGGGGACAGCAGGAGCAGTAGAGGCGATCTTGTTCCGTTTGTGCCCTAAACGTCCCCAAAAGTCAAATATGATGGGCTGTAGTAGGTAGTCTGGGTGGCTTGCGCTGGTATCACACAAATCCAGTGACTGCTCCCATTCAGTTTCAGTAGCCCCCCTACACCAGTCCTGAATCAGAAACTCGGCACATCCGCTAAGAAATGTAGTCCATTTCAACTACTACTGAGCCCCGTGCGTAAACCAGTTCCTCCACGAGACAGGGCCGTCCTAAAATCCGCGCTGTGTTA